>NW_009620360.1:50608-61549 GCF_000690535.1 Cariama cristata
TTTTTTAAATGAAAAGAGCAAAAAAGTTCTTTTCCCCACTGAAAAATAAAGAGGTGAAGGGAGGAGCAGCAGACAGGCTTTATGGAGGCATTTATCTCTGATTTCATCAAGATACCAGTGATGCTAACTTTGAGGAAGGACATGGTCCTGTGTGCTTAAAAACCCGGAGCAAACACTGCAAATTGGTGAAGGCTTTGAAGCACAGCAGACTCCTGTAACCAGTGGGAACTCTGGTGTGGATGTGGGGGTGGATTTAGGTAAGCAAAAAGTAATTTCCTTCTCAGTAAATTCAGCTCAGGTATTTCTGAAGGCTGCAAAATTGGCTTCAGAAAAATCTCATGAGTAGCAGCTTCAAATGGATTATTCAAACATTTTACATTTATACTACAGTTTGCAAGAAGCAAGCATTTTTAATAATGTATTTCTTTATTCCAAGAAGAGAGTTGCCAAATTCAAATCGGGGGCCAGATTTTCCTAAAGGAAACAGAGAGTAAGGCTTTTCTTTGGGACCATATTGAGCTAATTCTGAAATCTAATCATACAAATTCTGCAGACATTGGCTTCATGTCTCCATTCTGCAGCTGGTCAAGAAGAATGGTCTTAAACTTTTATATACACTTATACACACAAAGCAATTGTGCATCTGTTTCTAGCTGATTCCACATAAAATCCTTTTTGCAAATATTGATCTGAGAATTCTGGCAAGAACCAAAACCCCTAAATGAGGCAAACTGAACTACAACAGAAAAAAAGTAGGAATAAGACTGGCACCAGAGCCACATAAAAGTTTGTCTGCCATCACTCTTTTAAACTGCTCCCAACAAAATTCATGAGTCTGGAGGATATTGAAGACTCACATGCAAGCATAGTCCACAGTCATCAACAATATTATTTTCTGGGCTAGGCAGAGACTTGGTCTGGAACATTCTTCTCCTCCCACCCATGTTTTGGATGACTGGTGAAGCTATTGGACTTCACCTGGTCTTCTCACTGCTTGGCAAAGCCCAGAAAACAGCTCCAGCTATCAGAGAAGTCAACCACAAAATAGAATCTGCCTTTGTGCAGACAAATCCTGAGGATTTTGCATCACACTTCACTCAGCAAGTCCCTCTTTCAAGAGGTTATTGGTACAAATGATAAATAGGCCTTCACCCTGGTGCTTTATAGACACATGCACATGTAGCCCTTACTAGTGCAGCCAGGATCTCGCAGCACCTCGGAGAGCAGAACTGAGGACAACGCCAAGGACCAGAGCACGCTAATCACTACTGTTTCCCCCTCATTATTTTCTAATAAAGACCACAGGAGAAAAAAGTGCTGCCACTTAAGAAATAAGTTATTAAGAGCCAAGACCCCAAGAAATCCATTCGCAGGTTCTCCTGAGGACTCTGTGCCGTTGTAGCTGCCCAAGATGAATGACATCCTGCAGAAAGAGACAAGAGTGCTCAAGACAGCACTGGAGCAGTTTTATTTAAGAGAATTTAATAATCTGTCTGATACAGTAAATTTTTTAATGAACTGATGAATCACAAGGAAGGACTCTGAAATATTACAGGAGAAAGGGATGGGCAGCAGCTGACTTACAGCTGGCCAACAATGTGCATCTTCTCAGGCAATGCTTATTCTGTTTGCAACTGTCTCAAGAGGTTTTTAATTCAACTTTTTATCCTTTGCACTAGACACATTCCCAGCTGGAGCAAAATGAATTATCCTTAGCTATCAAAGTGAAAATTAAAAAGCACCAGCAAGACTTGCCTAACATCTTAACCTGCTCCACATTTCTTCCAAACCCATATTATCATCCTAAATGGACCAGCATAATCAATCCTCCTACATTATTTTCAGTGCTCTAAGAAGTAACCTTTTTATTTACTTCTCATAGTGTGAAGTTGCATGCTTGCAATCTACCAGAAAGGTCTTAAATAAAATAGGAAAACGCTTTTGGCTCTTTTTCTTCGTATTCATCTATCACAAAACCAGCATCAAAAAAATCCTACAAAATCACTATATTCCTGTGCCCTCAGACTGGTCTGAATGGCCTGAATACTTGTTAACCAAAGCACAATTTTCTGAGAATGGAACTGATTTCAGTAAACCTGTTCCCACCAGTTAAGGACAAGCCGGTGAGTTTATTTGAATGGCAGTTCCACATACTCATATCTTCATCCTGAGGTAGCTGTCAAAGATAGCTGAAATGGTTCCAGTCTGAATAGATTAGGTTTCTTCAATTCTGAAAAAAGACAGCTAAGGGAAATATAAAAATATCCATAAAATCAGGAGTGGCATGGAGAAAGGGAACAGGTACAGACTGCACATGCACTCTCTCCAAACCAAAACTAAGGGCTATCAGATGAAAACCTAAAAACAGGTTCAAAACAATCTAAAGGAGGTGGTTCTTCATAAATGTATACTGCAGGAATCCTTGTTCTGGATGTTGTGGATGACAGAAGTTGAGACAGGCTAAAAACTGGAAAATTTCACTGAAGCAAAACGTGCAAAGACAGACACTGCCTTTGTTTTATGACAGCCTTGCACCACAAACTGCTGGAAGCAAGAATATTTGGAAAACTACCACTATGCTTGCCTGTATGCTGCTGTAAATGAGACACTGGGCTAGTTCCAGCACATTCTTACATTCTTATAAGATTCTTTTGGACAAGACAAAAGATTGCTGGGAGGAAAAACAAGCTTAGGAAATAATGTTACTGAATGCTTTCAGTATTCTGATAGAAACAGAAGAGAAAGAAGTACTACTGTTCCAAAAACTTCAATTGAAAAGAGTGTTTACAATGTCCTTCCCAAAATGCAGTCATACTTCTTGTTCCAGTACTTACTTTGGTGTCATGCCATGTACTCCTCATTACACTTTCGAGTGAAGCTTGCTCTGAAGTGTTATTATGCCATAGAACACATGCTTGTTCTTTATGTGTGTCCTCAAATAAATCTGCTGGCTTGAGCAACAGAACACATTTCTGCTCCTTTTAACTCATGCTTGCCCTGAAATTAAGAGCTTTGCCCTCTCTTGTGTGTCACCAAGAACACTGATTGCAAAGACTCAGTCAAGTATCTGAGGAAAAGCCTTCCCAAAGGCGTCGGGGGTTGCATGAGGAGTTTGTACTCACCTTGCAAGAATTTTCTTGATAAGTCAAGGGAAGGAGGAGACCCAGAATGGCTCTGAAAGCCCTGTTACCTCTTTGAGATAACAAGCTAACACATAGCTTGGAAGGAAACATATTTCTAGTTAAAAGATCAGGCATCACTAAAAGCTTGTTTGTGCATGGAAAGCTCTTACTAATTTAAAAACACAGCAATCAAATGAACATTTATTCAGACTTACAATGGCATGTGCAAACCCTGTTGAAACTGAAGTGCACCTGCTGCTATGGTTCCTACAACAACCTGTCTCTGTGGGATGAGTGGCAGCTACCACCTTTCCATGCCACATCATTCAGCACTGGCGAATTACTCGTCGCCTCTCACGTATTCACAGGACAGTAAAAAAAACCAGGAAATAAACCACCTCTGACTTTGGGAACAAAACTTAGGATAAAAATCTCTCAGTTTCATATGGAGGAAAGGATCAGTTATGTTTGGAGCTGCCTCTTGGCAACAAGTCAAAATTCTGGCCTACTATTTCTCCAAGGTATGGGAAGATGGAAAAGGTGAAATAATCCACAAGATTTCAAACAATAATAATGTCCTATAAATACAATGGGATTTGGAGGGCTGAACCCAAATCTAAGGAGTCCAAATAATGCTTATTTTCTAGCCACATTTCCACGACGTAAATGACACTCACGACCCTGTAAAAACTCTCTCATCTCTTCATCTTCTGATTTACAAATTTATTCCTAGGAAAACACTTCAGTCATCACTGAGCTGTGATTGCCTCCTGGGTGGCAGGCAGCACTTGTTTAACTGCTTAGTGCTTGAGGATGCAACAAGAAGAGACACAGCCAAGAGAATTACACCTGGGCAAAACAGCCCAAATCCTCAGGGGTACTTTGGCTCTAACTCTCACTGCCACCCATGGCAGTTTGGCCTTAAATAACTGCCAAGAGCTGCGACGCTGCAGTTAATCCACATAGACTTTGGTCAGCATATGGCAGTAAATGCTCTGTCCTCACCAAGAGTGATGGTCTGTAATGGGAAGTTGAGACACACTCAGTTTTACTGCTCCTGCCAATGACAGCCTCCAGACAGAGCTATCGAGACAACCATAGCACAGTAACTAGCCTCATCGTTACTTTGCTGCGTGGATTATAATGCAGAAGGCTACCCAGTGTCCATAACAAGTCTAAGCGTTAGCATTTACATGTCTGTATCAGCACACTCCAGATCTGAGTAATTCACAGCAAGCTGCCAGCCCACAGAATGCTGAGCTTATGCAAGTCTGAAAAATTAAACTAACAGAACAAAGTGCATAGACAGACATTATGGGAAGTAAATTATCAGGATTACTATGGTAACAACATGGAATGAATGATGACTTCAAGGCCATGACAATATATGCATTTTATAGGAACAGCTAATTGTCTGACTCTGCTCACTGACACCACAACATATTTTTCACTAAATACCTTGGTATTTGAATTTTGCTGCCTCCAGCTACTATTAACATATTTTGCATTCATGCTTTGTATAAATCCCCAGTAATGTTTCTAGTTAAAGTTCCCAAACATACATTCAATTTATATTTAATGAGACAGTGGGAGTTAAGTAAATGAGTGCTAATTAATTAAAGCATATGTATAGTAGGCTGTGAGGATTAATTAGTTAATGTTTGCAGAGAGCTTTGAAAAATGTAAAGAACCATAAAAAACATGAACAGTGCTTTGGGAGAAAGAAGGAGAGTGAGGAGATGAAGAGATACAGTACATTATAGCTAACCTTTAATGAACACCTGTTTAATATCACACATGGTTTGTCATACAGTGTTAACTGCAACAAGAAAGCAACTATATTAGTTAAAACCTGGTTTATCAGTTGTTACTCTTCTGTTAAAAGTAAATGGCCCAAATTCTTGAGTTCTGTCTCTTTTGGGACACTGTCACATAACACAACTAGCCAAAGTTGTCCAGAGTTACTGGATAAGCACCAAGAGATGACAGCATGGGCCAAGGGAAGGAGCGGTGTTTGAAGAGTCCCCAGCACTGGCTTGTTGAGTCCCAGTGGTCTCTAGCTAGACGCAGAAGCCAAACTTTTGTAATACTCCCACCCATTTCAAGCAGCTCCATCCCCAGCTTCAGCACCCAGTGTCTCACAGCCAGAGCTGCTGAGTCTTTAAGGGCTTTGTGGACAAGGACAAGCCCACGCTGGCACGGCCTGGCCAGGGCCAGTAGCATGCACAGTTTGACTCAGGCTGAGTCCTCACCAGAGTCTCCCATGGGGTTTGTACTCACCACGAAGGTCACTGCTGCCATAGCTGGGGACTGGCAGTACCTGAACATGGCCGAGAAGGTGACTGCATGGTTGGCCTGCCCTGGGGGAGGGATGTCTGTGTGCATGGGGACATCCAGCAAAGCAGCCACTGTATAAAGCATCTTAGCAGTTCTTCTTAGCCTGCTTTTCCGTCCTATCCTTTCTGTAGGGGACAGGGACATTTGTCTCTGCTCAGCTCTGTGGTGGATCTTTACAACTTTCCTTCAAACAGAAAAGTTTCATTAATTGATGCTCTAGCTTTGTTAATCTATAGAGGGGGAAAATTTTTTTTTTTTAAAAGAGACTGGAAGAATCTACCTGGGTTACCAAGTCCTGCCTGCTCCACTCAGACAGCAACACAGCAGATGTTTAACCCAGGGCACCTGCAGAGCACCTTCTGCAGCCCAGGCCACTGCCCTCCTCCTGTGAGGAACTGCAGCTTGCCACGCAGCAGCTCTCAGGCAGCGGCACATCAGAAACATTTGATTACTCACAAGACCTCACCTTGTCCCAACCTGACAAGGACACCAGCTCTTACATGCCCACTCCCCGTACCGCCAGAGCAAATCAACTTTTCCCACCACTTATGTTCATTCTCTGTTTGCTTTGAGCAGAGATCCGCAAAGCCTGAAGAATAAATTCACACACAGACTCAAGGGCAAAGGCCAGCAGAGGAACAGCATAACTTCTAGCCTCAGGACAGCCACGCTGGAGCAGGTGGGATGTCTCAGATGCTTTAAGGCACAGGTAGCTTTAGGCTGGGATTTGTCTTCTGAACACATTACTGCATGAAAACAGTGAGGCACATAGGCATTGAGCCCTCTCTCGCAGCTCCCATTTCCCATGGCATCCAGCAAGTCCCTGAGCTCAGCATGGGGATTGCCAGTTCTTCTCTGGCCTCAGGGTAGAAATCTCCAACACTCACATCTTGCTACTGCAACCCATAAACACAGCTTCCCTCTCCTCCCTGCTTAATTATTTCAGTTTTTCTTGGGCCCTGTCTGTGTACTTGGAGACCTGCCTGGCAGCATGAATGAAGAACGAGAGCACTAAGAGCTTTCTCACACAGTCTGCCACTGGCAATGAGAAGCCAGCATGGTTGGTGTTAACTCCACTGCTCCCTGGACTGCCTGATGTGACGGCTCACCCCGCCGCAGCCTGGGAAACTACCGTCCACACAACCCATTGCTGAGAGCAGCCCTCTGCAGGCAGCATCTCAGGGGGGTGCTGGACCCTTGGGCCAGACACATCCAAAGCTACCCCACATGCTTTCGCTAGTGCTCCTCAGCACTCAAGGGATAACTAGGGAGTATTTGTGGGCAGACTGCCAGGAAGATTTCAGTGTGTTTCTTTGACTTTTGCCAAGTTAGTTTGTTTTATACAGAGCTGGAGAGAAAGGGCAGAACAAAACAAGCCACCCAGGGAAGACTTCTTCAGACAGTATAATTGATGTAGACTGCATATTAGCAGAGCTTTCCAGGACAACACACTGGTAAACCTTATGCTCCTGTAAAACAGTCCTAGAAATAAATTTGGCTAGCTGCAAACATAAAGTAAGACAGCTTGCCTGACCTCAGGGCAAGTCTTTTAGCCAAAAAGGGGTAAGGAATGTGCTTCCACCTTCACCTCCTGAAGAACTAATAAAGTAGGCTGAAGCAAGTCAGCCCACATGTCCTGCACACCACCTTGGCTGGGCTGTGTCCTCAGCAGAGCCAAGGACTGAGTGAGCAGGAGACCAAAGCTGTTCCCACATCCACATGAGGCACTGAATAAGGGGGGAAAACAGGAGAGCATCTGTGAGGGCTCCTGCCATGGTGGGTGCTTCTGGGGCTTGGGTGGCACTCCTGGTGCCATGGGAGGTTTAGGGACGTTGTAGGTTGACCAACAAGGGTTGTATCTGGATCTGGGCCTACATCCTTAGGACACAGTACCAGCTGCTAGGATACTCCTATCCTCATGTTCTGGTGAGGAAAACAGCCAAGGAGTAACAACACAGCTTTGCAAAATGAGATGTGGAGGGACTGTCAGTAGGCAGGAGTCTGAGCGGAGAAGTGCTAGGATTTTGCTAATGACAATAGAGTCTGTTGCCCTTGTCCCCAGGGATGGATGAGAGGACACATATGACTGAGTGGACCTCAGTCTCATCTGAGCCCCAAAACTCTCCCAAGCCGCCTTCAAACAGTTCCCCAAACTGCAACTGAATGTCAGGACTCGGGGGAAGCACCACATCAGTGAAACATTTAACATTGTATTCAGGGAGCTTTCTTGTGGTTTACTAGAGCCTGGTGGGTGTAGGATCCCCATGCTGGTGTCCCCAGTATCCTCACATACTGGCTACGCTGGGTGTTTTGCAGTACCACAGCAACCACTGTCTCAGTGCCACTGGGTGGCCGAGCATCCCACCAACTGCCAACCTCTGCTAACCCTTCCTCTCCTGCCTGATGCTCAGCCAGCCTGTGTCAGTCCCCAACACAGAGTGACTGAAAACCCATCCGATAGCCTGTGCTCTGAGCCACCAGAGCAGTCATCACCCACTCCATTTTCAGCCAGTTTCCCAACAGAGATGAAGGGTTATCGGTGACAGGGCCAATGCCAGGTATGGATGGGTTTCCATGGCTGCCAGCAGCTTGGACAGAGATATCTGTCCTAGAAGCCAGTGGCTGCAGCCTGCACATGTTCCCTGCAGGGTGAGCTCCATGACCAGCACCCAAAATCCTGAACTAAAGACAATTGTGTACCTATTTACCCCCAAAGTCAGTGGGAAACTACCAGCTCTAATCCCTACAAGAGGGGACAGTCTATTTAAATAGGCTCTGGGCTGCTGGGATCCACCTTGAAAGCCCAGATACAAAGCAACACATCCCTGAAAGGATTTGGTTAGTTATAAACTCCAACTTATCACAACCCTGTGGCTGAAGACCACTTCCACTTAAATCCCATTTCCATAGCTGCTACCTGGCTGCTGCAGAGAAAGGCAGCTTATTGCAGTCCTCTTGGGGAGAGATCCTGGCTGCTGCCCCAGGCACAACTCCTCACAGGTCAGGAGATGCTTCTGCAGTTTGTCTGGATATTTTTCTGCAGCAGTGCCAGGAAAGAGGAAAGCCCCTGGATGGCAGGGTTAGAGAAAGCAGAAAGCCCAATAGCCAGATGCATGGGGAGCAAACCAGCACAGGACAGCTTAGTTTACAGAAGTGTCTATCACTGCTCTTCATTATTCCCCCAAGGGGGACAGTGACCTGCTTGTACAATGTTTCTGTTGTCCCATCAGCCACACTGCTACCTTGCAGGGCTATCTGGGCAACGTTCCCTGAGAAAAACCTCAGCTACTCTCATGCCTCTGAGCAGCTGCTGCCAGGATGCCTGGTGTGCTGCTCAGAGAAGCACCTCTCCTTTCAGGAGAATAATCACGATTTGTACAATATACTTAGCAGAATCCTGTTGGTAAGGAATGCTTGATGATTTGCTCAGCAGTGCCTTTCTCCTGGAAGGACACAAGCCATTCCCTTAGGAGACCTACAAAAAAAATCACATTAACACTAACATGTTCTTTGATGATTAGAGACTTTCCCTGGCAGCAATTCATCAGTGCAGGCTGGCAAAATATATTGCCATAATTGGAGATAGAATTTTCCCCCTTTTGCATTACAAAGTAATCCAGCCAATGGTCTCCAAGTGGATTCTTTTGCATATGGTGCCATGGTATCAATTAAAACTATCTCCTTTGAGATGATGGAAGGAGCACATTTTCAGGAATTTTCCCATACTAGCAACTGTGTGCTCATGTGATTTTGTTTAACACAAAGCAAGAACTGGATCCTCCATCTGTTGCTCAGTAGCTTTCGCAACATTTAATTGAGTGTTTTGTATTAACGATGGTCACCATTAATAAAACAGTTTGTAGACTAGGAATTTATCCCACTTTTTATGCTTAATAGGCGGCTCTTGCTAATCTCCTCTACAGTGCTTTCTGTGCTAAATTTTCAAAGCACTTTTGCTTCATATCTAGATCTCACTGCCAGGCCATAACCTACCATAGACAACTGCCTCATTTCCTAATTGGGGGCAAACAGAGACATGGCAGGGCACCAGCTGGTTCAGCTATTGCAAGAAATCACAACTATGAAACTTACTGAGAGAGACCACAGCAACTGTTAGAGTAGCTGTTGCATCAAACATCAATCAAATCTCTTTATTCTTCCGTAGATAAGTGCAGTCAAGACCTGTAACATTTGCTAGAAGTATTGATTAAGTTTGCAAGCACCAGCACCCACTTAGGGAAGCCAATCTGGCCATATTTGTCTGCGTAACTAAGTTTCAACAAACACTTCCCTGGGAAAAGATAAGAGGCTTTAGGAATTGATACCTGCCAAGACCTGTTCCATATTCCCAGTCGGCTCCTGAGAAAATTCAAGCAGCTTCTAGCCTCACAGATAACTCTTGAAGCAATCATTGGTGAAAAGACAAAGCCTTGATCTCTCCCCAGAAGTTGGACTTGAAGTCTAATAAAGGGTCCTGAAGAAACACGAAGCATAAATTATTTCTGTTGAAAGTACAGAATTAAAGTTATGTTAATAGAAGTCATTTGGCCATCTGAGCAGTCTCTTAGCAATTGCATAAATTACTGACTGAACAAGGAGTTTCCACCAGAACATCATTTCATGGCCAGACCCTGACTGACTTCCAGGCAAGTGATAACAAGCACTCTGGAGGGAGCTGGTCTATCCTCAGACGAATGGAATTAATAAGTCACAGAAAGCTGTTTAATAAACAAATTCCCTCTTTTTCTCTTGTGAACTGTACAGGAACAGAGCATGTGAATGCAGAAGCCTTTGCTATTTCTGTGTATTTCCCAGACCATTTCCTCATCAAGCCCTTGCCCCTAACCTTAAGCCCATCACTTCTGAGCCCCAAGCTGCTTTGATCTGCAGCGCAGACCCCATAGTGCTGCTGCCATTTCCTGAGAGAGCTTGTTGTTACCTCTATAAATCCATACACTCCACTCAAAGGCAGTTAGTTTTTCCACTCGTCTCTGCCTCCAGAGGCAGAGTGGCAGAGTTTTGGTTCAAATCTATGATTCCCCTCTAAGACTCAGCCATTTGTAGCTCATAAATTGCAGCTTAACAGATAGATTGAGATGTTTCAAGTTTACCTTCCCACACAAGTAATAGCAAATTGTAGCTCAAGCCTTGTGTGCAATTTTGCTCAAGTGCCCTGAGGCTCGAAAGCTGCTCAGGGAAGCTGTTTTGCTGGAGATGCACACTTCCCCAGTCACCATCTTCCCAACACAAAGCTCCCCTCCCTCTGAAGTGGCTCTGAGAAAGGTGGTGGATACACTGCAGGCAGAAGCTTTATAAAAGGTCCAAACTGAAAACCTACGCAGTGAGATAAAACTGCTTGTTTGAGACAAACCATAGTAGAACTTCTTATTGGGTTGGAAAAAAGGTCATTCAACTTTCTTTAATTGTACCTGATTTATATATGGCTCTGTACATTCCTAGGGAACAGCAACAGTCCTGCTGA
>NW_009620360.1:61580-62575 GCF_000690535.1 Cariama cristata
AGAAAAAGCTTGTATCTAGGCAGATCTGGGTTTGTAGAAGCAAGATTTCAAATTCTTCAGGATTAGAAGGGTTGGAAAGAAAAGCTAACTGTGCACATGCACAGCATACAACACGGGAGAGCTGGATCCTCCAGCTACTATCGCAGTGAAGTTAGCACCACCAGCAGCAATGACTATGGGAAACTTCTTTTCCTGAGGCATTTCCATGTGCAACTGTAGCTATGGTCACATCCAGATTCTCTATACTGTGCCCAAAGCAATCTCAGCCCCAACCATCTCTCCACAGCCTAAGGCACAGAAATATCACAGTCTGGCTCCAGCAAAGGCTAATCCAGATTTTCATCATGCATAAACAAGACTTGTGGCAAATACTATCTTTAGGACCATGATGGTGTCAGATTGGGAGGAGTAGCTCTGTCCCATCTGAATCCTCAATCTATGTCTGAGTATCTCAGCGTGATCAGTCTCAGAAGACGGCCTGGCACACCTGCAAAGCCATGGGAAAACCCAGATCTCCTTATGACCCACCCCCACAGAGTTGGGTTTCGTGGTTTTGGCAGCACATGGCAATTTCCCTGTGCAAGACCCCACCAGGCAATGGTGAGCATTTTGGTCTGATTATTTGCTAAGCCTCATCTTCCCCTGCATGGAGACACTGCAATAGTCTGGTATCTTGGGCCCTTTCTGCCATTAGGTTTTGCCTAGTGGGGAAGCAGACAGGGCTGTGGACTGGCCAGGACCCCTTGTCTGACATTCCTATGGCATGTTTTATACCTGCAGCACTGATGGGTACAGATCCTTGACAGCTCCCTTTGGAAGCTGGATACCCAAATCTTGCTGGCTTTCCAATTAGTTTGAAAATCTGAAGCTCATTTCAGATTTGAAAAGAAACGAGCAGGGAAGGGGAACTGGCATGCTGCTCTATCAAGCCCCATCTGAGGAGCAACTCTGCCGGCGGGGCTGCTCCTACCCAGACCCGCTCGGGACCCGACGGT
>NW_009620360.1:62606-96323 GCF_000690535.1 Cariama cristata
CCCCCGCCCCCGGTTGTTGCCCGCTGCTCTCCCCAACCCACAGAGACCCCAAGTGGCCAAATGCTCTAATTGCACCTACACGGAGATGGCAGGTTTGGTTGGGGAAGGTTTGAGAGGGCAGCGGGGCATCTCAGCTTAAGCAAAGTCAGGCCATTCACAGCCCAGCAAGAAGTTTTCTCTCCGTGTCTTTACTGAATGTCACTTCATTTTATTCTTCCTTTCCCTCTTTTGATGATAAGCCTAGGAAGAACAAGACAAAAAAAAAAATACAAACAGAAAAGAAACCTGATGATCCCTGAAGACCGAATGGTCTGTACGTACCCCCTGACTCCACACAGATACTGGCCCTGCAGAGAAGTGTGTGACAAAGCCCCTCAACACCACAATCTGCTAAAGGAGACCCAGGCACTGGAGCCTTTGTTCAGGCAAGAGAGACCTCAAAGTAAGTAAACAAGTTGTGTAATTTTTATTTCCTTTATTTTGCCCTTTCTCTCCTTCTCCCTGTACTAAGTAAATCAGCATTGTTTGGGTTTTTGGGTGTTTCGGTTTGTGTTTTTTTTCAGAGGGGTGGTATTTTTTTTGTTTCGTTTTGTGGGTTTTTTTCTCCTGAATCCCTGCTGTAAGGTTATCAGCAACACCAAGCAGAATGGAAGAGAGCCTGGAAAATCTGAAAATCATTTGCTATTGTCAGTAACATGGGGAGAAGTCTTTCTCTCAGACAGCTGAAAAAACCTTTCAAACCTAATCCTAGCCCAAAGCTCCCATCAGCTGCTCCTTCTTCCCACACCTTCCCCTCTGATTATGAGGGACTATGACTGGGGAGCTTGGCAACAAGCTCAGGAACCCCAGAGATGCTGGTAGGTACCATGCCATCAGAAGCCTGGCAATACCTTATGGGAATCAACTTACTAAATCTTGTATTAGATAAGTTGATTCAGAGGGGATTTCTCTCACACCAGAAGCTAAGAAGGTGAGGAATTATGGGACAAGTGTTGTGTGCAGGTGTAAAAGAGGTGAAGGACAGTTAGAGCTTCTGCAAGCAAGGCTTACAGGTTTCCTGTGATTCAGCTGCTAAATACTGCAGCAGGGAGCAGTCCCAAACCTCACTGCTCCCTGCAGTGCTATTCCAGAAGAGACGTTTGCTTTCCTACTCCCAAGCACTTCCCACCACATACTGCACAAGAGCTGACAGCATGCCCAGAGGTCAACAGGCAGGTGTGAAGCCAAGACCCATGCCTCCAGGTCTGCAGTTTCCTCAAGTATCATCTTAGACACATGATCAACCCCTCGTGCTTGGAGTAAATGACTCTTCAAGTTTTCCAATTCCTAGAGGAAACAAGAAGGAAGAGTCCTGGGACAGAGAGTATGGACACCTGAATAGAGAGGTCAGGTGGAAGGCATGAAGAAATCTTGCCCCAGCCACAGAGTAAAGGACAGGCTGGGTGCCAGGAGACATCAAGCACATGGCTCATTCAGGTCTCAGTCACCCTGCTGTTAAGTTGCCACTATAAAAGGAAAGCACATGTGATGGGATACAGACAGAGATTGTTACAGAAAACCTGTACTAAACCTGCCAAGAGACCAATGTTTCACAATGAGGTTCAGGCACTCCCTTAAACCAGCAGCCGTCACACTCCTGAACCATTGAATCATGCCAAATTTCCTTCTGACACCCAGCTTCTCCTCTTTTCCTTCTCCCAGCACCCCACTGCTGCCTGTGGAGGTTCAGCACCCAACTCAAATTCAGTGTGCTTCAAGCAGGGCCTTGGGAGATCAGCTGCCTGGCTCCTGTGGAGAATCAAATACAAGTTGCTTCCTGAGCAGCAGAACATGCAAAGCCCATTTTCCTTCAGCAACCACCAGTCTGGATGCTCTAGTGGCTAATTAGGTGAGCACCTGCTGCAACACCTGCAAACACAAATTTGCAACCGCAAATTTCAGTAAAACTCATCTGTAGGTTCAAAGGTTAGAGGAGCACTGACAGAGCTTCAGCTTAAACCATAGGAAGCCAAGAAAGGAAAAAAGTATATCCCAAAACAATTTCCACTCAGAAGAGTTTCTTCAGCTCAAACCAACACCTCCTCAGTAGCTAGATAATAACTGTGTGTTCGAGAGAGCAAAGCTTGTTTTAATTATGCGTCAAAAGTCCTCTTTGGGGAGAGCTGAGCTCCCCAGGGCTCTGAGCAGTGCCCTTTCATACACATTTGAAAATAACATCAAGATAAACTCTTCCAGCTAGCTTTGTCTTTCCAATGCAGGTTTAAAAGCTGTGCAGAATAGACAGCGCTGACAGTGCTGCTGTTAGAGCTGCATGAGGAAACCCCATTTTTTAAATCCAAACTTTGTTTGCTGTGACCCTCAGTCCAGCACAGGAACTGGAGTGCAGCTAGAACAGACATCACCCATGGTTGTTCCCTTTCCAACAGCAGCACCTCTCTGAAATGCCTTCCTCATATCAGCTTTAAGTCAGGACAAAACCACATACAGCTGCTCTAGCTCTCTGAATATTGGAGACAGCTCTATTAATCCCAAAGGACAATTGTCCTCTCCGTATTTCAGATTGGTCTAAAACTGTGCTACAGGGGACAATTAATCTTCAAAATCAATTTTTTGTCAGGAGGCTAAATTTCAATTGTCTCAGGAATGGTGGTGCTGGGCTGGTAATTACTGTCTGATGAGGCAACCTCTGAATTCACTGCCTAAGAGAACACTTTTTATTAATAACTTCTGTCACGAACCCCAGGTCCTTTTTTGACTTTGAAAAAACATGTTGCCTTATTTACTGTGTTAAAAACTCCAAGCTGTCAGGAGTCAGATGATTTGCTTTGGGTTTTCATTGCATTGCAAGAGAAGGAGTAAGTATTCCTTTTCCCCCAGGAAGGCAAAGCAAAACCCCATTTGTTCTAGAAGAAACACAAAAAAATGCTGATTTGCTTTCCTTTACATTTGTGTCCTTTTTCCCTATGCCCCCATCCACAATAATCATGACTCCCCTACGTTTCCCTCCAATTATTTTCCACACAGTTGCTTGTTGTCTGGCTGCTGGATACAACTCAGCCATGTGGCTCCTAGGCTCACTGCTTGCCATCACCCAAAGGGACACAGTGCCCAGAAGAGCCTTGGAAGCCACAGAAACACCAACGCCATCCACCTACTCAAGGTGAGGCTGCCCCAGGACTGTGCACCCTGCAAGTGCCACGCTTGGCTTCCTGCAGCAAGGGTATTTCAGGATTTAATCCAATGACACTGTCAAATGCCTAAATCACTGCAGAAGCAGGACTGATCCAGGGCTCCCCTCTTTCTGAGGGACACCTAAGGCTCCTCCTTGCACTGTTCATTTGGTCCTGGGAGCTCAGTTGATCACAGAGGTGCAGAGCTTGAGCACCAAGGCATGGAGAGCACAGTCTTGCTGTCAGACTAAACTTGTGTAGCCAGCACACTCTCCTGGCACAGTGGAGATATGGCTTTGTATCTCAGTGAGCAGACGGAATAAACCTCATGTTTTCAACTTGCTAACCACCTACGTTTTGGACACAGAAAACTGATACGCAAGTGCACTGGATGCTGCCTGGAGCATCTAAGTCTCCTCATATCTAAGTTTCCTCAAGCGATGAAGGTAGATGTCAGCCTGAGCCAGGCACAGCCACCTGCCCTCATAGCATTTCCTGGTGAACAGCCCAAAGTGTGTCAGTATACTGATCTTTTAGATCATACTTCCAAAATACCAGACTTCCCCAGGAGAGGTGTGCTGCTGGCAAGGCATTTCATATTCCTTGCTGGGCACCAGGCACCTCCCACTGCAGAGCTCAAGCCCTTCGCTGGTACCCTGAACCCTGCCAACGCTGCACTGGGAGTTTGCATTGAACTGGAAGATGGACCTAGCTCTCCTGACTCCCAGTCTTGCATTTTCTGCTACAACTGTCCCTCACAGTGGAGGAATCCCCAGTGTTTCAGGAAATCAGGCTCTGCAGGAGCTACTTTTTACTAGCAAAGGGCTTCTACAGAATTGAATCGCCTTTATGTCCCTGCATGATCTTTATTTTCCAGCTCACCCAGCTAAAGCTCATTTGATTTTAAAGATAATCCAATAAGCATCAATTAATAAAATTAACTTTGCAAGGATTGGATTTCCCTAGTGCATGAGACAGATCAAGGGACAGGCCTAAAGGGAAACAGAGCTGACATTTCTGTTATAAAAAGGCATTTCTGTTAAATCTTGGACATTTTCCTTTGTACAAACGAAGGTTCAAAGAACTCCTGCTCTGCAGAAGGCCAGGCCAACACTGTAGGTAGGTGACTAGATCCCTCCCAGGCATCGAAATGGGCACTGCACAGGTCTTGGAAAACGAGCTTTGTCCAGGCTATCCCTGAAGGCCACAAGAAGCAGGAACGCTGCTGCAAGAGTGTTATGAGCAACACAGGCATGCCAGGTCCCAGTTCACGATTGCAGGCTCTGCTGTCCCCACTTTCACTCTGAGCCCTGTACAGTCTACACAGGCTGGAGCTTCTCCACCATGGAAACACATAGTGATTTTCCTGGGGAATGAAACAAATAGAAGGAAGACTCCAGAAGAGAAAGGAATATGTACCACATGCTTGGAAGCGAGGACAGCAGTGTCTAAAAGACCTATTGCAGTGTTCCTTTGCATCCTGTAACATTTGTATTAATATTTGCATTAGCTGCTCACAGCTGGAAGAATTCAGTCTCTCTTACTGAAGACCAAATTAAGCTTGCTAAAAGACCTGAAAACTAAAAAGTTTGGTAAAATCTCTCTGCTGTCTACATATTCTGTTGAGTGATTAGCAGGAAATTAAGTTCTTTCAGTCTTAACCACAGAACCACTCTCTTACTGCAGGCCAGTATGCTTGCAAGACAGCTTACATGTACCTGACTGAAAGCAAAACACATCACAAGGACTCTCCTGAGCTGCAGGTGTATTTTCTGAAGAGGTTTCCTTCCTAGCACTGAAATTGGAGTGAGCTGTTTAGTGACCTCAATTGCATTTTCAAGTACCAAATATACTTTGACACCTCAATTCATGTATCATGAAAACACCACGTATGTCAAGGAAATAAAAAAAGGCATGATATTCTGTTACACAGAAATGCCATTAACCAACAGGCTGGGGTTGCTGTAAAACACAGTTCAGCCCATGAAAGATTAAAGGCAATGTAGACCTCTAATGCATCAAGTATCGGGAGAATCATTAAGTAATCAGTCAGCATCCAGTTTCATAGGGCATTTTGGGCATAATTCAATCTCTATTCATTTTAGATCATTTCCTTAATGAAGTAATGCACTGGACATAAATATTTCAATGCAACTCTCTAATGCCCTTTAAGTAGCAAGCAGCCTTCAGTAACACAGAACCCAATTAAGCTGTAAAAGAGAAATACCACAAAAAGGAAGAAGGACCAGTTACAAGAATAGCGATGTGCTTAAGTCCATGGGAATCAGGCAAATAGATACAGCTGTGCTTCTGAAGCCATAAAAAAATTAAAAGAGACAGGAACAGAAGAAAAAGTCAGTATTGGTAAGATGCTATTCCTATAACTAGACTGCCTTACATGTACACCTCAAGCAATTTGGGGTAAGGATTGTTTTTCTGTTTCAGGTTTGTACAGTACCAACATAGTGGATGTGGGTAACTCCTGCAATGGAAGTTCCTAATATTCTGCACAGCAGCAATGCTTTTTCTGCCTTCATCCACAGCAAAAAGGGGAATGGTTTAGCAGGAGGAAGGTTTCCTTAAGTGCTTTTTCCCCCTCTTTCACACACTGATAGTTTTGCTACAGAACATCTCTCTTCCACAGGTTATGGTGGCTCAGTATGAGGCTTAAAATAGTTACTGGCAATTTACTACAGCAGCTTGGCTGCGGAGCCTGGGGCAGTGCTCTGTACCAGCCCATACCACATCCAGACCCTCCAGTGGCAGAAGCCACCCACACCAGTTCCCTTTGGAGGGGAGGTTGCAAGACCAAGTTTTCAGACAGGTTTCTTGACACATGGGTATCCAGTATAGCTTCCCAAAAGTGCTACACATCAAAAAGTCATCGCAAGTTTCTTTGCAAAGCAGCAGCTCCAGGTTCACTGGGATTGTGCTCGCACCACAGTAAAAAGATATTCTCCAAAACACGACAAAGCACGGCAAGCCAAAGAAAACCTTTTACTCCCTTTGAACCACAGGCTGAAGTATTTCACACCAATAGCTAAAACAAACATGGTGGGGGTGAGTAAGCTAGGGAATTAGTTTTAGCATGTAAAAGTCAATTTTTAATCCTCTAAGGAGAAAAAAGTAAACCAAAATACTCACAATAGAAGCAGAGGAAAGCTCAAATTCATCAGAAGGATGGGGAAAAAAGCATCTTTCCAAGTGTGAAAGGGCCTGTTCCCAGGAAAGCAAGGTGGGAAAGGCTGGCTACAAAAGGGAGGAGCCACTTGCTTCAGGGCATTAAGAGCTTATAAGAGAAGGTGCTGGAGACTCTGGCTCCTGGCTGGAGCTGTGGGTGAGTGGTTATCTCACTTGTCAAGAAGCAGAACTCCCTGTTCTTTGGGCAGTTTTGGCTTTACTTACTGCTTTAAAACTTGTCTGGCTTTTTTTTTTTTTTTTTCAGTGCCCTTGTACCTGGTGTGTTGATGTATTGCTAGCAAACAGCATTCCTGTGGCTGCTATCCAAAGTTTGAGGTGATGGCCATAAGCAGCACTAGTCACAGCTCATCACCCAGCGAGCTTGTCCTGGGACTGAAGTAAGAGTCAAGGGAAAAATACTGACCCTGATCTTATCTGGCTTACACTGTGTACTGGCAAAGGGCCTAAATTAATATTATCTCTACTATTTCAATTCTGCTATTTTCTAAATTTTTGAGTGTTTGGCTTTGCCACATAATTGACATTATTTAAATCCATGCTTTTGGCACACAATTTCTATAATGAAATGAATACAAGAGGTGCAATACTGTCAAAAAGAAAATTACCCAAATATTACCCTGCAAGCGATCAATAGTTTAGGTGCCAATGGTTATTACCAACCATGCTGCCAAATGATATAAAACAAAACAAACAAAAAAAATAGAGGCCTCCAAAGGCCACTGGCCAACCTAGAGGAGGAATCCTCTCTGCCGTCAGTTCCCAGCTGCAGTGTGCTGAAAGGAGCAAGGTAAGGTTACAGCTCTCAAACTATAAGAGCTATCTGTAACCGGTATGATACAGCTATATTGTGAATGACCAACCCCATCTAGTTGTGTAAAGTGATGCTCACTCCACCGGGTATTTTGACTTCTGGAGGGCTTCAAATGGCTTCATCCAATACAGCCCACTTACTTACACTTCACCCTGAGGGCTTTGCAGGACTGAAGCACCATCGATACATCTGTCTCAGATTTGATGACTCCATTGGCACACCTGGCAGGTCAGATTATGGACTGCATTTGCCTGTTGCTCCTGTGGCCTGATCAGCCCATGCAGGAGGCACAGCTGCGAGAGGGGAGCCTGCAGCTTCGCTGCTCTCTGCTGTGGGGTGTCAGCACCCCGAAACCCACCTCCCTCGGTGCAGTTACACACAGTCTGTCTTGAGATGCAGCTGTAGCTCTGCCATTGAGAAGCTGTGCAGTCTTTTCCTTTTCTGTGGTCTGCCCACTAGAGAGAGCCATGGTATAAAATATGCTGCTCTGGAGCATCCCTGGGCCCAGGACACACCACTCAAAATTGCAATTGGGGCAAAAAAACCCTCACTTAAAAGGAAAATAAAGCATTTTCTTCCACCTTATTTTTTTCTCAATATTATTATAATTTATTTTATTAATCCAAGTTTGTTTTCAAGTCTTTGTTTTTAATTTGCTCTTCATTTCTCAAGGGAGAGCTGGGTTGGGAGGAGAACGGTAGGCAAACTGAAGAGTATTTCTCCCATCCTTCGTTATGGATATTTGGGGGAAAAGAGTTCTCACCAGAACGGACTGGATTGCACACTACGGCTGGCACCAAAACTGAATTAAGTGCACTCATGTGAGGAATGTGAAGAAAGTTGGTAATATGCCCAGTAAGTGTGGGGTAAAGGTACCAAAACATTTCTATAGGAGCTAGGGGCCCTTTTTCATAGGGCAGAGGTATCAGTGTTAGCTGTAATGGAGTTCTATCTGAAGGTAAAAGCAGTTTAGCACAACACAATATTTGAACATATTTGCCTTGCTGACAGGCTGGGTTGCATGCTCCAGCCCTGAGCTATGCTTATGCAGCTGAACCACTTTGGGGACTGATTCAAAATCTGCACAAAACAAGGTTTTGCACACACTAAGCTCACAGGGTGATCAGCCCTAATTTCAGTTTTTGTGCTGTGTGGTACCTAGGGAATAAGATTTAGGGAATAAGCCCCCTCTGATGCAGCCCTTCTTGCCCAGGTTCACACTGCCTTTGTAAACATCCCAGTAACAAACTAAAAAGGTGATCATTTGCATTTAAATTATTTGGGTTTTTATTTCTGCAAGAACTTCCAATCCTCTGATTTTTAGGTTTAGTAGTTCATTTTGAGTGTTTTCTTTTAAAAATCCAGGTGGGTTGGACTGGGTCACAGGGTTTGGTAGCCCAGATGGTGAAATCTTCCCTTGTTCCTGGGAATTTTATCTCATTCTCTCTCAGGGAATACATGCTCTATTTGCACACCTGCAATTCAGCAAATTGGAAGAATATTTAGAGAAAACAGAAAGTTTTCAGCTGAGAAGAAAGTGACTTCCAAATTACAGTAACTAGTCCTGGGATCCCATCAAGCAGCACATCCTGACTTCAAGCAGGCATCTTCCTAAGACCAGGTACCAGTGTCCATCCCACAGAGAAGAAAAGCCATCCCTTCTTGGCCTACCTGCTTCTGATGGGAGCCATTGCTGTCAGCCCAGACCCACAAGGACACTGGTCTCTTCCTAGCTAAAAGTGCAGAAGATTGAGAACAGCAGGGCTAGGAGGGATCAGCTTTGATCAGCTGTTTCAGCATCCTTAGGGACAAGGCAAACACATTAACTTGCACCTTTGCACAACTGAATTAACTGTTGGTATCAGGACAGCTGGCTTAGGTTGTTAGGAGGGGAAGCACCAGGAGGACCTGGTGGTCTGCTGTTGGGACATTACACTTCTTCCTGGCAGAGACCTGCCCATCCCGGTTGCCTGTACTGCTGCTCTTGGCCTCTCTTATCTCATGGGATGTCAACAAGACACAGCTGCTGTCAGATATGCAGTCATGGCCATATTTGGAGCAGCTGTGGGTCCTCTCTGTCTCCGGTGCTGCAACGATGCATCCCCTTCTCCTGTGGGATGCTCTGCACCAACTCTCCCAGGCTCCTTGCGGCAACAGGGGCAGTCCTGTCTGTGCACAGGACTCATTTCCTACAGTTGAGGACTTTTCCAGTAGGATGGGCTGGCTGGGTTTGCTAGCAGACTAGAAAATTCACTGAGAAATCCTTGTTCTTGATGCTCCCTTTGCCTTTGGAGAGGAGACTGCAAGCAACCATTTCCTCCAGCTCTGCCTGCACACTTTGTGGTAGGGATGTTCCTGGACATTAACATGCACCTCAGGATGGCCTTCAGTGGTTCCTCAGATGTGAGTAATTAACAAGTAAATAAAAATACACAAGTGAAGTGCTTGAGTGGGGTTTGTGTGTCTGTTAACAGGCTGAGCACAACTTCTCAGGACAGTGTGCAGCATGACAGCTGGCAGCCAGTGCCGGGAATAAACCTTGTGTAGCCAGGCATCTCATCCTCTCCCCAAACACCATCTTGCCCTGCTAAACCTCCAACTGTTCTATCAGTAACTGTTAAAACTACAAATCAGCTCTTTTCCAGCCTTGCTGGGACAAAGCTTTGACACAAAGTACCCCCCAAAGTACCTCCCCAAGTACTCTCTGGTGACACACACATGCATAGCCATGTCATCGTTCTCTGGACACTGCTTGGATCTGGGGGGGACGAAGAGGGGAGGAAGACAGCAGCGTGGAGCACACTTTGGGTAAGTGCCTGTCCCAGCTCCAGGCTCAGCTCAGGAAAGGGGATGCTGGTGTGCTTCTGCACCGCTTACCTGGGCATAAACCCTATTAGCAAGACATGCGCATGTTCCTCTGGCTCATAATTAGGTGCTGCATACATCAACTATGTTTTAACAAAAATGAGACACCATCCAAATCTAAAATAACCAAGAAAAGAATTGTCCTGTCATGTGGCATTATGCTGTTTATACATAAATAGAAATCACATGGTGGTCCTGCAGGTCCTTCCACAGGCAGCCTGTAAGCAGGGCTCAGTGCTCCCAAGCCATGAGCAGCACACACTGAAGCCTTTGTGGATAAGAACCTCCAATTACACAGCACAGACCAGGGTGGAAGACGAGCATCTGGACATGTGCACAGGTGGGAGATGGCAGCTGCCACCTGCAACTCCTGCCTCGCAGTGCAAGATGGAGCAGCCAAGGGGGTAGTTACGCTGCTGGGGACACGACGATGGTGACTTTAAGCAGTTTCTGCTGGCTTACCTTCTCTCACAGGTGGAAGATACCAGGGGAACCTCGATCCATCACCAATGGCACAATGGATCACCACCCACGTCCATACAGTTTGAGAGCTGCATGTGACATGGAAACCCATAGATCAGCAATTCCTCTGATACAACCAAAGAATTTTAAAAAAAGTCTGCAGGGGCTCTTCAGTGTTCCTTTTGTTGTTCCCACATACAGTCCTCTGTGGGCACATCCCTGCAGCAGGTGAAAAGTGCTACTCGAGGCCCCAGCTGGCCCTTCTCCCACCACAGCCTAATGCTTCAACAAGTGCCAAGGTTGGCATGAAAGAAGCCCTTCAAAGAAAACAGACAGACCCAGTCACTTCAGACAAGGGGCTGCAATAAGTTGTAAGTCGCCAAGCTCTTCCACTGCTAGCCATGTCCTAGGACTTGTAATTTTCTGTTTTGCCAGTCTCTAACTCCACTCACCGCTAATACCTAAGCCACTCTGAGATACAGTTGGTAGGAGGTAAAGACAATGTAAAGGCATTTGAAGGCACTGGGGTAGTGCTGTTGTGACGCAGCCCCTAATCAAGCCCAGAACTGAACTTGGAGTAGAGCCCTCACTCCTGCACAGACCCAAGGCCCTGGGAGGGAAAGCCCCTGGCCCATGGAGGGACAGCCTGGTACACCCTGCAGTGGGGGGTGAAAGGGCGCTCTCTCCCCTGTGCAACGGTTATACTGGGCAAGCAGAGGGAAATGAGGAAATAAACATTTAAGGCAAGTTTACAGTTTGGACTCAAGATCCAGAGTTTATATTTAGTAATGTCCTCTTTATATTTTAGCATGTTCAGTCACAAACTGAATCTGTGACATGGAAATGGTTTTGTGTCTGCTCATGTTTGAGCTCCATGTGGCTGCATCCTCACCTGATGCCTGTGAAGACAGTCACAGGGCATTTGCCATGTTTCCTTCTTGCCTTCTGTCCCACCATTGTAGGTGTGAGTTGCTCTTGGGAAGCTTCAAGCAGGCTTTTTGCAAACTAAAAAGCTATGTTAACGAAAAAGAAAAAAACGTATCCTACCCTTGCAAATAACTACACTGCTTTATTTTTCAGTATCACAGTCTCAGGAAATTAAACAGTCCAGATCCTTTCCAAGATACTACACAGCTTTTTTTTTTTTTCCATCTCTCTAGCCACAAAATTAAATATAAGTTTGTTGTTTTGCTACATCTATTACATTGGAAGAACATAATTACTGGTAGAAGCAGCTGAACTCCAGGAGCCAAGGGTGGAATAAAGTGTTGTTTGCTCCTGCTCTTGCGCAACCCACTTCAATATTTCCAGAAAAGCACACAGAGGGGCAGAAGGATGTGGTGGATAACAAAATACAGCGGTTTATTGAACAAAATGGGGCAAGGCAATGTTCCCTTTACATTCAATGAGAATTCAGGAATATGAAGCAAAACATGCTATACACACACAGACATGATACTTTGGTTAAATGTCATTCAGAAGTTCTATGCCAAACCTGGTAAAATTATAGAGTGAACAGTCAAAAATAAGCCAAAAAAAATAGGCTTGCATAGACAGATTATTGTCAGTGCGCAATTTATATTTAAGGATTAGCTGTTGCAATGCAAGGTACACTTGCAGCTCTGAGGAATTTAAGCCTTCTGACTAATCCATCTCATTGCATGGCTGTTATTTAGATTCAACAGGCTGAAAGTTTACCCTGACGAGCTAAATGAGAAAACCGCAGTTATTTCTCTGAGGCAATTAACTATATTGCGGTGCACAGATGCAGCTGGAGACAGACCATGGAGTCTACTTAGAGTGAACACTGATACAGTGGAAGTTGTTTACCATGAAGTAGAAAATACTCCGTCGTGTGTGCCACTGTACTCTCCGGGACTCTCCTGGAAGAGCTCAAATTGCACAGCTAAGCCTTGCCCTGCGCTACTCACAGGGAGGAGGTGGCTGATGATACCTCCAGACCAGAAGCTGAGGGCAGTGCAGCTTCTCAACACAAAACCTGTGTCCTGCAGCCTGTCCTGGGCATAGCAGTCCAAGCAGCACTTGGGTGCAGCACAGCCAGAGCTTCTGCAGCAGTGCTGCAGAGCCAGAAATGTGCTATGGCATGTGTTTTAAAGAGTACAGTAAACTGGGATCTCTGTAGGTTTATACCTGTCCTCCACAACAGAAAAAAAGGGAAGCTGTCTGTGGTATACTTCACGTGAGGGACACAGCTGTGCCTCAGCGCTATATCCTATGCTGACCTCTCAAAGCAACTGCAAAATCAAGCACAGAGCGTCTTAAGAGTGGAGCAAAATCAACTGTCCATTGGCTGCGGATGGATAGAGGGCACAGTAAACCTCAAAAAGTCACCCCCAGATGGGAATTTCTGCTGCAGCACCCTCCCTGGCATCATTGCCAGGAGCAGGACAGCAGAGAGCTCGGCCACCCATCAGTCCATGCTGTGCTTCATTTCCTATTGCATCCAACATCGCCTTGCAGTGTCAGTGCTGCGTGAGGGACAGCAGGAGCAATCTGCTCAGGGTGCAGGAGATCATTCTGTGTAGTAAGTGATGAGTTTCACGGACTGGCTGTGCTAGATTACAAGAGTGTAAACTAAGTAGGGGAATCCTCACACTGTCTCCAAGTGCTCCCCTTTACATATAAATTAGCAATCCACAGTTAGTTTGCATACAGGTTAATATGAATTAAAATAAAAACCTTGATAATAAAAATATATATAATATACACATTGATCAATAGCAATAAACTGAAAACACTAGAATGTAACAGTGGCAGTAATTTGGCACAAAAAAATGCACAAAGGTCTAGCACTGTAAAAATAAAAATCCATTTTTTTCCTTAAGTAAGAGAATGTTATTAATCCTGACTCAAATCCTGACATGTGGGAATGCAGAGATATAAAAATACTGTACATACAAGATCCCTTTTACAGAGTGAAACAGACTGCAGCATTTGTAACTTCTATCCTTCCTCCCCAAGAGGAGAAATTTAATGATGAGACTTCATCTATCCCCTAACAGATGATATTTTCCCACCCCACTAAGTTCAAAACCATGAAGTTCTTTAAAAAAGATGAGATTAACCTGTTGGATCTATTCACGTGACGACAACTGCTTCTCGCTGCAGGAAGCTGTACAGTCCACATTAAGACAGTGTTTCTTAGCAAGGCGACTCAGATCAGCCTGCTTGAAGACATCGAGTATCCCTGCATGTAAGGCACGATCACTCCGGTTCGCCTGACCTCTCTTCTGTGGACCATTGTGCTTCGGACGGAGGCAAGGAGGTGGCGAGAGCTCCTGCTGGTGAGATGTGCCTACTATGAAGATTAGGAAGTGCCAGGATTTCACGGTGATGAATTTTCCACACGGTGCCTCTTGCCTTGTCAGAGTCAGCAAGGGATGCAAGACCTGAATGACCCAGGCAGGGGTCCCAGCAAGGGCTCCAACATGCTATTAAACCCAGAGCAAACCCATAGGCAAAGCTACTAAAACTTGGCAAGAGAAGACAAGGAAAAAATAAAGTTACTTAAACATTTTTCTGTCATAGAAAGGAAATATTGCTTTGATCGATTCTGTTTAAAAGATCAACTTCATTGTGCCTCTTTGCAGGGACACACGTGCAAGGTGCTGATATTGCATCTTGCTTACACAAGCAGCATCTTCTTGGCTCTCAGCAGAACCGTGGCTGCTGAGCCCCAAGATGAGTTGGCTCCTTGTTCATCCATGATCTTTAACTCTTGTTGACTTCAATGGGATCATGGAATCGCCTTCCAAAAGTGGTTACTAAACATGCATGTCCAGTTGCAACCTTTGCCTCAGGAAGTCTCTAACCTGCTGAGTGGATGAGGCCTGCAAGGTATATTAGATGAACAATTGCTCTCTTTATAACCCCATTTACTACATGCTTTCCTCAGCTACCATTTCTAGCATTTCTCTCTCTCGATAGGTGTCAGTCCCTTCTAACAAAGCCTCAGGGCCCCCCTTTTCACAAGGGTTACGGAAAAATAAAACAGGAGAAACATTTACAGGGGACAGCAAATGAATAAAAGTAGGGAGTAAGAATAAAAAGGTCAGGACTAAGGGAGGATATAGAGCAAAGCAGCCCATGAAGTATTCAGCACTCCCTGTAGGCATCCAAGGAAGCAGGAGATGCTCCTGGGATCCTTTGCTTGGGCTCTCGTCTTTCGGTGCCAGGGCTGCAGAGCTTGGCTGGCCCGAGGTGGCCGTTAAGGAAATCCTGCAGCTCCACAGGGTACACATCGAGGTGTTCTTCAGACTTTACCCAGCTTCCAAATAAAATCAACTGGAGTTCTCTCTCATATCATGTCCACTCACTCCTATTGAAGTCAACAACTTGGATACCCCCAAGCATCCCTCCTGAATGAATAGGTTCTTCAAATGTCAGCAGGCTCAGGGCCTTCATGATTTTGCTGATTAGGGTAAGACAGCAGTTACATCAGCCAACTGCAGTGCAAGAAAGCCTGTCACAGTCAGCTACAGAGGCCCAGGGAGGGCTGAATTCCTAGCTGGCCATCTCCCCCTGACTTTTGCAGAGGGTCACCATTTTTCCCCACACACAGCAAGTACAAAGCACAACCACTTTCTGATTTGGCAGGACTTTTCCCCATCCAGTTTTCACAAGCACATCAGATGATACAAGCTGCAGGGCCTGGACTGAGGTGTTTGTAGAAAGCGTTAGTTCATAAAACCCCATCATGCATCCATTTCACAACAATAAATACTCTGATGGCAATGGAGGGGAAAAACCCACAGAAAAAACACCCAGCATTTTCAGCAGTAGAAATTTTGACTGTTACATGAAATACAAAAATAAATTTTTACAAAATAAAATCTTTGCAGATGAGGTTGCCACACTGGCCCAAGTTATCAAATAAGAAAGAAAAAAATAGGATCTATGTTGTTCTTTTTCTGGATCCTTTAGAACAACATTAACACTTCTGAATGGACAGAAATGGAACGAGAAGAGGGAACAAGGCAAGGACAGTAAAATCTAGCCGCTGGCTGGGATATTTCCTGAGAAGCAGCAGCAAGCAAGCAAGACCTTGCAAGTCACTTAAGGGTTCATGCAGGTGAGCAAGCCCACAGTCTGGAAGCAAGGGTATGCAGCTAGCAGGATGCTGCCGATGCACGAAGTCCTATGTTAAAAGATTTTTGGCTAGTGTCTGCCTGGAGCAGAGGTCTATCAGGGGTTATCTGGTTCTTCATAGGTAGTGAACTGCTGCCAACAGGCCAGTGGGGGTAGGAGATGGAAGTTTCTTGCGTTGTTGGTCAAGGCAAGACATGGGCTTGTGCTGTGCTATTAAGCTTGCCCCCGCAACTTATGTGAAAAAGGAGTTGCCTTATCTTCCTAGTGATTTGCCTCCATAACTATCCTGACCAAGAACAACCACTACAGTTAAAGCCTTACAGCTGCCTTGGGACTTGAATTGTGTATTAGTGAGAGCAGAGCGCCATGATCTCTCCTGATTTCTTATCCATGGTCCATGCCAGCCTGTGCTCCTCACAAAGCTCTACAGAGCTGTTAGGGTTCCTTTCCCAGGCAAATTCGTGGCAAGGGCAAGTGCAGGCACAGCTCTGCCTCTCCTCCTCAGCAAAGCCAGCAGCAGAATTGCAGCTGCCAGCAGAGACAAAGAGCATAGTGGGACAGACTCAGTGCTGGGCATTAAGGAAGCTGGGCTGCAGGGGCAAAGCAGCCAGGTTTGCTGATGTGAACTGGACTGGCAAATGAATAACTAGCCTGTATTGGCTGAAGAAACTCCCAAGCCAGCATCCAGATGCTCAGCTTTGTAGTTTAAAAACGCACCTGAAAAAAAATGGCAAAAAAATTATTAAAAAGACAAAAGAATTGAAATGAGAGGAGGCTAAGGGAAAAGGCTACATGTCTGTGCAAAAGAAGACCGACTTTCAAACAGTGAAGGGAAAACAAGCCATTGAAAGGAAAAAAAAAATAATTCACTGCACAGGCAAAACTACACAGACAACTTAAACTTGCAGACCCTGCTATGCCCTAGACAGCAATAGTTTTACTCTGACTGGAGTCTGCCTGGGCTGCTGGGCAGAGCAGTGCAGAGAGGAGACAGCCAGCACAGACATCGCGTGGACTGTTTGGCACTATGTGTCTAGCTAAAAGCTGCCTGTAACTACAGATTATTAATTCAATGCTCAACGCCCATATGGCCGTCCCTGAGCCCCACGTTTCCAAGACATATGCAGGTTCAGACACAAGTTACTGTACTCAAGTGCATCAGCAACTGAGCTAGGAGTTACAGTAGTTCCTACTTGGCTTCAGTGAAATTCCTTGGCTTCTAACACACTGAAGCTCAAAGCAGGTGACCACAGAAATGCCTTCAGGCATTTAAATCTGTTTGTATGATTCTTCCCAATCCACAACTCACAGCTTCATCAACTCCCTGGCATGTCTTAAAAGTCATGCACACAAGGTCTAATTTCAGTTGAAATTGTCTTTCCTTTTTACTGTTCTATTCTATATCCTGGAGCTAAATGCCTGGTTACACATTCTACCCAGAATGCTGGAAACCCTAGAAAGAAATACAGCAGTTAAGAAATTTAGTTCTATAGGCAATTTCTTCCTCACCAGTCCCAGGTTCTGGCTTTTGCTGGTGTACTTTATGAAGATGCTTTGTCCTTCCTGCAAGCTAGTATTACTGTCAGGTTGGCTCAGCTGTCTTATCCAGCACAGGAAGAAACACGTTTCCTCTTATAACTCTCTTTGCTAAGTCATCCTAATATGGAAAGGACTTGTACTTCTGACGTTCTGCTGCATTACCATAACCCAGCTCCGATCTTGGATTTTCCTCCCTATTGTACATGCATCTCTATTTGTCAAAGCTCCAGCCAAAGCTTAAAAATAAAAATAAAAGGAAAGTCTCAAAAGAATGTAAGAGGGAGCTGTTAAGTCAGCTACTTGATTCACACAGCTCAGTGGCGGCTAGATTATACTGCACTGCTTAAGTCATCACATACAAGTAAGAAATCAAAATGAACAACGTTCCTTAACACGATGACACTTAAAGAGGAGATCCTGGGAGTGGAGGGTGGACCTCCCGTTGGGTAAGGAATCGAGAAAGTTGCCTGGCAATTCCAGTAATGTTTGCTACAGAAGAGTCAGTACCAAAGCAAAGGCTAGCACAGTTTACTGCTTTCTACGGGAACCTGGAAAGCAAAACAGAAAGAAAAAATTCTGTAAGGATAGATCCTGGTGAAGAAAATAGTACCTGCAGTCATCTTTTAATTGTCCTGCCCTCTTGGATGTCTGTGTAAGTTCCAGGGTACTGGTAAAGTCAAATGCCAGAATGGGAACCGTATGTTACATTACTCGAGCAAAAGGAACGACAGCTCCACAAGACAGGCAGACATTTGCATTTCTTTCAGGCTGTGAACAGTGCTGCAGCCACATTTCAAAGTCTCACTAAAGAAAACTGAACAAATGCTGGGCTTACAGACTCCAGGAACTGCCATCAACTTTTCAGCTTGTTTGATGAAGACAGAACACACAAGTTTCCCAAACTTTTAAGTTTTGAGAAGTAAAGCATCCGTATTTAAGTCGCAATCAGTGGAGCTAGAAGAAACCTGAGTGATCGAGTCAAACTCTGACTGCCCCTTTCCTCCCTCAGACTCTACAGATAACTCAGACAATTAGCATTCAGATTTAAAAAACTGGGCGGGGACACATGACCCTAACCACTCTGCTCTTGTGCCAAGTGATTTCAGGAAACAAGCCAACAAAGCAGTGTGAGATGCTACAGGAACAGAACAAGCCTGTTCTCAGGACAAGCTTCTGTCTGATCATCCCATCTGCCCGCCAGACAGGTGATACTGTGAGATTTTTGTCTTGTCTTGAATTGTTTGATACTAGTGAGTCACCTAAAATCCATCATGTCATTGTCTTCATGTTATTTCTCCTTCATTTGCTGCCTGGATTTACAGTCATTCATCAATAAGAGATCATGGTGGACACATACAGAGCAGTCTGACAAACTCAATTCAGCTTTTTAGTCTCTTAGCCTGCAATGCGCTCAGCAAAGTACAACTCAAACACTAAATAGCATCACCTGCCTGCTGGGGCAATAATAGCCCTTCCCCTCCCTATTCCCATCTCTTTCAAACATCCTGTCCTGCAGGCTGCTTATTTGAGGAAAACAGCCCACAGTAACCCAAGTTCTGGGGCAGCCATGGGCTTGATCCTACCTTTAGGAGAGTGATCAGGTTTAGGGATCTGGCGTAAGGGACTGGGTTGGCTTGTGTAATACCGAGCGTGCTCAAAGTCATCGTGGAGAGGCTGTGACCTGCCAAGCACAGTGAAAAAGAAGTGTCGGAAAAAAAAACAAGTTCAAAGGAGTAACAGTGTGGCAAAAGCAACATCTCAGCTGCCTGGTCTGTCCTTGTCAGTTTGATGCAAACTGTGTCTGGCCCAGACTTTCTACCTGCAGACCTGCTCCTCTGCGCACAGCCCGTTACTGTTTCTGTGGTGAGAAATGCACAGCATGTACTACTTCTCATCGACCTCTTTCATTTAGCAATTGTTTCAAGTTGCCAGGAAACAAAGAATTTCCATCATGAAGTTTGACGCAAACCTCACTCAGAAGAGTGACATTTTAAACTGTTCAATGCTTGCCCGGTTTTAACCTCAATTTTAATAAGATCTCTCTCAGTCTCCACCTGCACAACTGATTTGTTGTTTCTGTTGCAAATTCAACAGGAGTTTCTAGGCTTATATCTGGATTGGAAATCAAAGCCACGAGGGTCACTCCCAGGCTCGCTCGTGAGGAGCATGAGGCCAGGGTATCAAGTGATTCAGAAGCAGCACTGGGCTACAGCACATTCCCCATTAGCTCTGAGATGAGGCACCCCAAAGTACAACGTACTTGCTTGCAGGGGGAGTGTCCACATGCAGCAGCAGGAGCAGTGTATAGGGCTTAACTGGGAGCAAGGACCCAAGGGAGCAGCTGTGCAAGTGCATCGTGATTACTCCTTCCTGCCCAGAGATGACATTTGGTTTCACATCCCCAGAAGCTCTTTAACCCTCTCAGTGTTTCTCTGCCATTTCACAAATGTCACTGCACAAGCTCATCAATCTCCATCAGCACCAGGCACGACGACTGATACGGACAGATGCCATGAGCACAGCGAGTGACACATGTCACCGAACACCTCACGAGCTCTCTGCTCTCCATCTCTTTTCTGTGCTAAAACCTCTGCTCTCTACCAAGCCCCTTGTGGGTGGGTCAGGCTGGTCGCCCCACGACTCCTTCCTAGGATTTTTTTTTTTCCCATTTTTACCAGCCAGTTCAAGCTCACCTTGAAGCCCTGTCACCTTTGTGTCGCTGAGTTTCAGGTCCTTCTTTTGACCTTGAGCGCGTGGACTCGCTTGCATCATGCTGACGGGAAGAAGAAGGGAAAGCAGCTCACCTGCATGCCTTGCAAGACACCAGCCAGTGCACTGAGGTTGCCACAGCTCCACGCAGTCCTTTTATGCTGTTTATACACACAACTAACTACAGCCAGGCATGTGCAAACAGTAGCATCAGGATTAGTTTCCAATAAATGAAACTCAGCCTTGCTGAACCAAACTCAATTTTTGCTCTAAATATTAGACAGCACTGGAGGACCAGTCCCAAACCTGGGGTCGAATGCAGGCAGCGTGTAATGACTGGGCACATGGCTGGGCTGAGCATGAGGGACCAGTTGCAGGCAGCTGGGCTCCTCCAACCACTCAAACACAGTAAGGAGACTGAAAACATCAGGGGTACCTCCAACTGGCCCCAAAATTAACATAACACCCCCTTTAGCATCTTACCAGTGCAGACTATGAAATCTGTTTCCTATCACCTTCCACATTGGCTAGCCAAACCTCTCTAGTATTACTCATACAAAAACCTAGGCTTGATACACTCAATACTTCCATTACAGAGCCAATTTTGTTATGAAGCAGAGTGTAACTGGAGCAACTGCGTTGTCCTTATAACTGCAGTGCACAAACAAAATCAACTATTGCTTTTATTGCTACAGTCAGGATTTCAGCAGAGGGAAGGTGTGCACCAGGAGGACTGACATGGCTTGAGAGAGGTCTCAAGGTGCTGTGATATCCACTGCCAGCCTCCAAGGCCAGAGCCCAAGGCTTGCCTTGCTTGAGGCTGAAGCCAAAGAGCATCTAACCAAGGAGGTGGCTCCAAAAGGCTTGGGAAGCAGCTGAATAACATGCAGCAAGACCCTTTGGATACAAGAGTCTCTGTAATTCCTTTTGCTCTCACCACATCCCCTCACCTCCCTCTGAAAATGGGAATAACATTATAGCACTTCATTTGTGGCACCTCCTGAAGCTAGACATACCTTCCAGTCTTGATCATGCCTCCTTCTTTCAAAGGAAGACTTTTCTCTCTCCTTCCCTTTCTTGAAAGCCTTTTTCTCCTCAGCCATCAAGAGTCGGGCAATTTCCTAGAAGGGAAAATACAGAGAGTGTGTCAGACAGTTTCACTGCTCTTGTGGGTCTGAGTTACTTAAACCCTTTCCTATGGACAGCAGCTGAACGGGAAATATGCAAAGCCAGGGCTTCACCCATCTGTGATCAGAAATCAATGACAGGGCAGAATTGAGACTGACTAGATGCAGCATGCCCAGTGGATACCTGATTGATGGAGCCCTCCTACAAGGAGGGAAACAAACAGCTAGAGGGTCAGAGGGGACAAATGGGGTTTAACAGTTTCTACAAGTAAATGAATATTGTAAACATTTGACTTCTTACTCACCTCATCTTGGGCTACTTGAGCTGCCTTCTGATCTGCCTCGTTAGCCTGAAGAAAAAAAAACAAAAGGAAGAAAAAACAGACAAAAGAGTAACACTTCTGAATTATTCATACCATTAACCTACTGGGCAGGGCAAGTAGGTGCCCATACAAACACACCACCATCCTCTGCAAATATACTTAGCTACCTCAATACTTAACCTTACAACCCAACATCAAACTGTCTTTTCAGCTGAGTTCTGCCCTCATCTATCTGCCAGGCCACACCACAACACATTGCCGATCCTGCTGCCATCTCTGTCAAAGATGGGCAATAGCCTATCTCACTTCTGGGCTGACCACACTGACTACAGGCCATCTTTACCTGCCTGGAAATGTTCATTTAATATCACTCTGCTTCGATCATTTAATTTTTGGGTGTTTATTTCAGAAAATAGGGCTCTACTGGCTGGATGCCTGCTGTCACTCCATATGCATGTATGGGAAACAAAGGTAATTATCAGAACGCGCAGTAGCAAGACCTTAGGTCTAAAAGCCACTATCATATATAAAAGGTTTACAAATTAAAGTTGTCATTGCTGGCTACCTTAGTTCCTTCGAGCTGACTAATGCATCCTCTCTACTTACCAGGAGCTCTTCCTCCTGCAGCTTCCGAGCAATCTCTGCATCAGACAACTCCTGTTCCCTTCGGGGTGTATCATACATGGCTTGTTTCGTCCCCCTCAACTTAGTGCCTACAGAATTGTGAGAGAAAACAATCAACTCAACCATTTTCCATATGCTTTGGTACAGAAATCTCCACCATCTCCTCAGCTACCTGCAAAAGCCCCACTCAAGGGAACCAGAGACCACGACAGCATACCTGTGAGTACCTGAGAGTACCTTTAGCTAAGGTACAGCACACACCTCAGCGAGGTTTCTCTATGCATATAGAAATATCTGATACACCATGTCTTATATGACAAATGCAACTACATGTCAGAAGAGGCTATGTCCCTTGAAGCAGCCTTTGCTGACACAGCAATGCTAGCAATGGAATTGTAATTTTCACACTCTGCATTGATACAGATACACTTGCAAAACTGGGCAGCAGAGAGCAGCCCAACATCTGTTACGAGCACAGTAAAGTCTGAACATACCGCTGTAGCGGCACGGGCTGCAAAAGTTGCCTGGGACAGGCTCACGTGATGTTTCAGACAATTTCTTCCTTGGGCTAATGCATGAATTTTACAATTCAGTGAGCAAACAGCTAAGTAAACATTTCTGAAGCTCATACAAGGTTCAGTTCTTGCTTCGAGTAGAGTTCTGTTTGTTTATTTTAAAGTTAAACCATCTCCAAGTCATTTAAAATGTTGCATTTTGAGGGTCTCTCCATAGTCTATTTGCACCAGGCCATCAAAGGAGTCTTGTTGTATCCCTGTTACAAGATGCACGACTTCACTTACATACAATGAATACCTTCTCCTTCCATCTGCAGCCTGAACTGCATTGTTCAGACATCTAAATGAGCTTCCTGCTTTATGTTTGAAGTATACAAACACTCCAGATGTCTGTCTCTCTTCCACCTCAAACCCAGAAAAGTTTCACTCAAAACTTTCATGCCTCCAGCTATACCATTTACACTTTTATTATAAATACCTCTTACATCTTACTAGGCCACCTATCAGTTTCCTTCCCATCTCCTAAGACCAAGGGAAAAACATGAAGTAACCAACTGACCTCAAAAAACTTTCTGTGCATCTACCAACAAGCTATCATCATACTTCACCAAGCATCCCAAAGACTTCAAACTGCAGACAGCCAGACACTTCATGCATCAGCCCGGAATAAAACTGTGGAATAGTAAACCACCTCTTCCATAGGTATTAAAGGAGGTGTGTTTTGTTTTGTTTGAATCAACTGATCAACACTCCTCTTACAAACCATCTTAGCCTAAGAAAACTTCAGCTTTGGCATGTTACGATTAAGCGTATGACCTGGCCTTTCCCAGCACACTTTGATCAATCCAAGCTGTGAAGAGTTGCAATCTGCCAGCACAGAAACTCTGGCAAAATGCACTAGCTTAGTCAGAGTTAAATTACTCAGAGTGCTTCCAAGGTCATGGTAAACACAAGTTTACCATGCTGGAATGAACAACAGCATGGCTGTCCTGTACAGCATTACCTCTATGAAGAATAAAAGTAAATTTCCAGGAATTGTTTGCTGGGCAGCCCAAGGCTGAGCTTACTTCACACACTGATCGGTGCCAGACTTCATTTGCTCAGAAGACAGCAACAAATGCTACTTCCACATCACTTGTGCCCACACTCAGGGGAGCACGAAGCCCACCATGACCACAGCCCACAGGATGAGGATGTGAGCTTCTGGCTATTTTGACTCAATGTGACAGGATACTGAGTCACTCAGATCCATGTTGCGTCAGGGCAAATCACGACCTACTGATTATACATAAAAATCTGATTAACACCTTCCACTTCCCTAAAGAAAACTTTTGCATGATGAAGATGAAGAATAATTCTCCCAGCATCTCCACAGACAGACCCACATTATCATTCCCACCTTATACAAGTGAAAACAGTTATATGGTTTAAAGTACAAGTTCCCCACAGTGTGACAGACATAGATCCAAGCCTCAAAACTCCTACTTTCACTAAGAGACGGGTCACCCCGACCCTCAGAGTGGTTTACAAAAGCAGAAAGATGGATCTGGATCTTTAAAGCCCACCAGTCCCCAAGTATTACTGAACAACAAGAACTACATAGGTACACACTTCCCAGAAAAATCCACTTGTACAAAACTTGACAAGAGCCCCATCTTACAAATAGAGCACAATTGGACACCTAGTGTCACCACTGAACTTTGCCCAAAGTGAATCGATTATGTTGCCAGCAGGGTTTTCAATAAGAAGTGGATGGAAATTGCTGGCTTGTTAGTGCTTAAGCAAACTGTCCTCACTTACAGCCCTGCACCCCAAATCAACAAAACACAAGTGTAATCACTACATTTAGTATTTTGTTTGGTTTTTTATTTTGTTTTTTTTGTTTGTTTGGGGGGTTTTTTTGTGTGTTTTTTTTTCTTTTTCTTTTCCTTCTGCGCAAGGAGACCACAGCACAAAACATCCCATGAAAACAAAAGCTGGTTGTTGGTTGTTTTTTGGATTTTGTTGTTGGGTTTTTGGCATTTGTTTTTTTCTTAAAAACACAGGATACCAAGGGCACCATTTCCAACAATACCTTCTTACTCATCCTCTCTGATGCAATGGAACTTGTCAGGAAATAAAACACACCAAGAACATTAATGCATAAGAAGAATCTCACTAAATAAGGGAGAAACCTTGGAAGGATTCACCATGTACACACTGCAGGTGCTTACTGGAGATAAGCATCTTCAAAGGAAACAACACAGATTTCAGACACCAGGATGGGGCACGCAAAGGTCCGTCCCCACATGTACGTATATCTGCCCCATCACCTGATTACCTGAGTCTCGCTGGCAGTCTCCAACCTTTCCCTGGGTCACAGCATGCGGGGAGGGGGAATGTCTCCTGCGTCCTGCCTTTTTGCAGTCTCTCTCCTCACCCCTCCTATGATTATCTCTAGACTCAGCATCATGGAGTTTCTCATCATGCACCATCCCACGTGACAAGTGGCCATGATGATGAGATTTGTGTTTTTTGGGGTGCACCAGCTGGCTGCCACCCCGATGCCAGGTCTCCTGCTCAGCCTCCAGTTCCATTTCAAGTCGGGGAAGGTGCTTTTCTCTGTCTTGCCTTGTTGGCTTTCTGTTGCACCGTGACTGCTCTGCGTGTCCATGCTCTGACTCCAGGTCAAGACTGAGAGGTCTCCAAGCCTTCTCCCTGCCGGCTGCTCTTCTCTCCAGCAGCTCCCAGCTATTGCTGTGGTCATAGGTGCCATGTTCAGCCTCTCTTTCCAGGTCAAGTTTAGGATGTCTCCTGGACCTTCCCTCGCTGGCTGGTTTCCACTCCTGCCAACAGCCATCGCTGGTCTCACCCGGTTGAGGAGACCTCCAATGATCCTCCGAGGCGGAATGCCCGCGTTTGGAGGCACCGTTGGACAAAGGTGAGGGTGCTTCTCGCTGCTCTCTCTGCCGGTGCATGCACCTGTCACCACTGCGTGCCCTGCGAAGCTCAGAAACCTGCTCTCTGGGGTCACCCCAGGGGTGCTCTGAGCAACGGGGGGACAAACAACAAGCGGATTAGTGGTACGGGGGTTAATGGTGCTTCAGCAAGGCCAGACTCACAGCATGCAGACAAGGGAGCTTGATGCAAGGAGAAGCTGGAAACGCAGGCAAAGCATGACAGGGTCAGAAAGAAGAGCATTGGGGATATAATGCTTGCAGGGTGTAACAGGGGACAGAGTGAAACAGCAGCCTGGCTAACAGCAGGGCAGCACAGGGAGCAAGAGGGTTGGAGCAGAAAGCACAAGTGCAGCCCCAAAGTGTGCCCAAACACCTCCTAAGACAAGGACAAGACAATACAGAGATGAAGGACTTTTAATGATGCCATTGGGGCTGAAAAACAGCCAGCAAAGCAGCTCATCTCCTGGTGACATGTCACTGCTGCAGGACACTGAAACCAGCAGAGAAAGGCTTGCAAAGGAGGGTACAAGACACAGGTGAGGCTGAGAGGCAACGGGGGGAATGTAAGGCCAGGAGGGGCCAAACAGAGGATCAGGCTGGATCCTGGTTTAGGAAGCCAGGGCAACACATTGGTGCTCAGGCACAAAGTTTTTCATCAGAAAAAACAGCCTAACCTGATGGTGGGAAGACCCACATAAAGCAGAAGAGAGAGAGATGAGCAGGATGGGATTTCTTTTCTTTTTTTAAAAAAAAAAAAAGCAAGAACAAGATGATGGATAGCTGCAGCACCTGAGTATCTTCGACCACAGATTGTCACGTATCTCTTGCAGATGCGGAAGTTTCAGGATCCACATTTAATCACTGCCTAAATAAAAGTTTAGGCTCTGACTGCAAAGAGGGCTATGGAAATTTAAGGGCAGGATAAGACTTCACAAAACCCAGGCTCCTGACCTCAGCAATGTAGCTGGAAAAGTCGCTTACTCAGCAGCTTGGCGGGGTTGTTTCCTCCGTGCTTTCCAGAAAGCAGGTGGAAATTTTCTTTGCTTTTAGTTTCAGTAATAAACTTGACACAGCTATAAGGATGCAGCAGTCTGCCTGTATACAATCTGCTAATCAATTTCTTTTCCAATCAACCTGTTTTCTAAGAAAAATCATTGCACTGAGTGAACTATTATCTCTCTACAGCAGCTTTTCAGAATGAAGGTGTATTTCTGAAGAAAAAAATTGCCTTGAAGCAGAGGCTGATTTGAAACAGAATTACACAAAAAAAAAACAACCCACAATCCAGCAGCGTAAGACTTTCCTTCTCCACTGCTGAGGGTTTTTTTTTTTTTAGATTTCACTGCACATGAACTGCATTCTGTTTTAATAAATAGCTCTGCCTTCCTTAGAATCATCTAGATTTCAGAGGGAAAAAAACCCCACCACAACCAAAAAAAAACCACCACACCAAAACTGAATGTTCCCTTCAAATCATTCTATTCAGAAAAAACTTTTTCAGAGCCAGCAAAAATACAGCCTACAGAAAATCCACCTTGAAAACAAATCTGTGTGACTTTTATCTAGAACAGGTATATTTTTAAAAATCCAAGAACTGTAACAGGAACTGCTGTGGTTGCTGTTAACTGGTTGGTTTTTCTGTTCAGCTTTAGATCATTTGCATGATTTACAGAAAATGGATATCCAATAAAACAATCTAAGTGACTTACTGAACAACGGAGACCAGAGCCTGAAAGCAAGAGTCAGTTTTTGAACAATACTAACTAGAGTCTAAGAATTGATTCAATTTTGTCATTAAGGAAAGCTCAATAAATAGAGGAGCAGAGAACAGGAGATCACAAAAAAGCAAAGTGTAGCCGCACTAGGAAAGATTGCTGCAGGTAATGCAACCGTGCCAGACAGCCCAAGCAGAAGATTCGGTTTTGGGGTATCTCAGAGTGACTAACTCCTCAGCAGCCACTGGTTCCTGTGGCACCTTCTGCAGGGGTTGTGTAAATACCCTTTAGGTCCTGGTGTTACTCTCTCAAGCAGTAAGTGACTGAGCAAATACAGAAATGTTTTTCATGGCACAGACACTTCTGGGAGGAACTCTTCCATGTTTATTTTTCCACTTTTTAAGAGCTCAGATTGCTTTGGAGCAACATTCCTCCTGGATGTGGACAAATTTTTATTCACTCTCAAGACAGACTAAAACCCAAAGAACTAAACTTTTGTTGTTTGAGTCCACAAGTAATGAGGACAATACAAACAGAGGATGCTGAAGTCCAATAAAGTGGTGCCCAAGCATCTAAGAGGTTCCAGATCAATGGACTAGATGATCCAGGCATCAAAATCCACTCCAGTACTTTCTAGTTTTTAAGGAGCGCTGGTCAAGAGCAGCACTACTATGAATGGTCAGGCAAAACACCTTCTACCTCACTGCTGAGACTACAGATTATTGCAGGAAGAAAAGTTAGACCCACAAGATACCCTGCTTTCCAAATCCACACCACAGTCTCAGTTCAGAGAGTCATGGGCTTCTGTCAGCTGATTTCTGTTACAAAAATCCATCCTGTCCTACTATCTCTGCATGTCAACACTATTACTGATACTGTATTTTTTCAGGGACTTGTCCCATTTAATTCTAAAAAACTGAAGTGTGGGTTGGCCATAAGACTCCAAGATCAAAGTCCTTCCCAGCTCCGTACATGTAGCAGGACTTGTGGTCATGAAGCTTCCACTTGGTTACTGTTTTGCACTTTGTGATTTGTGTTTTCCTGGCCACCTTTGAACTTCTTCTCAACTGAAACTAAAATACTTTGTCTAAGTTCAAACAAGAGACATGTAAAATCAACAATAGCATTGATGTTAAAGTAAGAAATAAGAGGTTTGATCTTCATCTTCATAATCTGTTAATCAAAAGCAGCTCATCTCTTCCCCATCACTCTTTTTTTTTGAAGAACACAAGAACCATCACCAGCGCAGAGCAAAGCCATTCCCAGATTGTCCATAATTAAACACACCCTGATTCCCTCCTCCCAATTTAAAGAAGGTCTGTATTCAATCATAAAAGCTGACAAACAGAAAGCAATACAGCGCTGCGGGTCATATCTTTTCCGCTATGTACAGTCCCAGATGACAATCGCAGCAGACACACTCTGTGGAGATGACCTTGTTATTCAGTAAGTCATTCAAAGCGGTTGTGCTAATTTTAATGCTTGGATACATACCTGCAAAGAGTTATTTTTGAAAGGCTGTTCCATGAACCAGCATTTATTCCTTTATGCATGTAGCCATGCCAGCATCGCAGATGAGCACACGGAACTGTTTCTCTTTGAACACAAGCGTGGAATTGTGTCTGCATTTCTCCCCGCACGCTTGTGGTGTTACACAGAACTGTGGCTTTATCAGTACCATCAGCTACTGTCTCTTTCCAGAAGCTGTTTAAAACATGCATGCATGGGTGTGCTTGCACATGCACACACCACACACCCTATCCCTGTCCTTTAGGCCATCTTCTAGGACATCAAAAATTATAACGTTGTCTTCTCTACTTTTTTTTTTTAATATTTCCTGATTCTAGAATAAAGTCTGATCCTGACCCTGGAAACTAATGCAATGCTACAGTGCTGAACGCAGGACTGTAGGATAAGGGAAGTCTCCTCAACGGAGCTGCCAGATCACCAGGTTCACCTATACTGCCATGATCTTGATCCTTTATCTAGAAGAAACGTACCTCCATTTTCTGCATAATAGCTATCTTCATAGACTGTGTGTCCCTGGGATTCTGGGTAGCGCTTCTTGCGCTTGTTTTCTTCCTGCAGTTCTTTCTGTTGTAGAAGACGGGCAATGTCCTGCAGAGATAAAATAAAACAGACATGACCTTTCCCCTCTAAAAATATCTCCAGATTATTTTATTCAAATTCTTTAAGCAATTATAAAAATCATGATTGGTTTAGTTTTTCAGACATGGCAACAACAGCATTACTCTCAAATTCAACCCCTAGGCTGGATGGGGCTTCCAACTTAGCAGCTGACACAAGGGACCATCTCAGCAACCACTATCCGACCTCACCCAGGCCCACCACTGAGCTTCCAACCCCACGGCAGACTCACGGGTTCCTGTTCCACCTGCACACAAGCCTGCAAAGCCCTAATGGCCAAAGCATGGCAGAAGAGACTGAGCGTGCAACCTTGGGCTTTCAGCAAGGATTTGGAAGTCACACAAGTGCACACCAGGGAAATAAAAACACAGAGGCAAAGACTGTCTTCAGCTGAAGGCACTTCTGACTGGAAGGAGTTCCCAGAGCAAGTCATGAACTCACTTCAAACTACCTGTAATTTACAGGGACTGTAGGATGCCAGGCAGGGAAATGCATCAATCTGACAGACAGAGGCTGAAGGAAAAGAAAATCGAAAGGGACGTTAGGAAGAGAGGACTAGGCACAAGGCAGCAGCACTGTGGGGACTACAGCCATTTATCTTCTGTTGCACTTTTGGTAGATAAGTCAAAGAGAACAGCACTCCGTTTTCCTAATTGGTTTTCCTTCGAGATGACTAATGGATCAACAAGGCCTAGCAACAGCAAACAGCTCCCTGGGGCTTGCTCATTTGGGGCCCAGAGGCTTGCGAGTCAGTGGAGCTAGTCTGAAGCTAGGAAGAGAAGTTAGAAGATACCAGCAGGGCATGCTAGCCCTTTGGATGCCACTCATTTAAGCCTCCCTAATCCTCAGGACCTTTACAGAGCCATGCACGTAAAGTGTACATTGCAGGCAGGAAAGGTATTATTGAAATGCAAACTGAGAGCTAACACCCTCCAGAGTAAAGCCAGCACTGGAGGACACTGGATGGGTGTTCAAGTACAAACTATTAGTTCAAGTACAAACTATTATTTCAGGATTCAGATCAGATCTGCACAGTAACCAGCTTTGTGGAGGACCTGGGGATGCCACAGGCTCTTTAGTAAAAAAAGAAAAACCAAAACAAAACCAACAACAATTCCTTCCCCTGACAAGGTTAACCTCTTCTAGCAAGTAACCTCTTCTAGCAAGTCTATAAATATGTGGGCTTACGCACATTATCTCCAGGACTGAGACAGCTCAGGACTTGCAAATCCACACAAACCATTTCCTACAAACTGGACTTGTAAGCAGGTAGGCTTAGCACTTCATTTAAAAACCCTGTGCATCAGACTGGATCTGCCTCAAGCAGAGCACTGGCATAACACTGCTAGCCACTACTGATACCAGAGAGCTACCACGTACGCTGGGCAGCTACTACACCCTCACATGTGACAAATAAACGAATAGTCCAGCATGTGTCCAGTAGCGCTGTAAGACAGAACGTCCTGCAGGGTACATGTATAGATGCTGTGACAAGGGCTACAGAAGGGGCTTTGACTTTTGTCTCTGCCAGCTGACAAACCGCTGGGGCACTCACATTGCTCAGGCTTTGCATCAGGACAGGAGCTCACCCAAAAGTAGTAACACTGGGAGGGACCTTGGAAGGAAAGCAGTATCAATTCAAGCTCTCTAGAAGTCCTTTTGCAAGGATGAATGGTACTGCCACACCCTGGTACCCAGCTGCAGCCTAACTCAGTTCACAGCTACATTTTGGCCACACTTGGGAACTTCCCATGTACCAGCAGGAAGAGAAAGAGCATTTATGACTTCTCCCCATTGCTTTGGGTCACACATTTGAAGACTGCTCCCAACAGCACAAGATGGTCAGCACGCTGGTTTGACAGGTTGCAGAGACCTGCTGTCAAACTGCTGACATCTCAGCAGCTCTCAACATAAAGCAGGAAGGAAAGGTGCAATTTCCACAGCCAACATGAGTAGTATTGCATCCCCTTTACCTTCCTGATAAAATAAGACAGATTTTCTGATTTATAGCACAAATCGTTTAGCAAGAGTGTTCCTCTCACCCCCGTTACCACAAGCTCCTCTTGGAAGCCATTCCACATCTGCCTGGGCAGCCTTTCAGTACTTGCTTGGAATTAATAGTATAAGAAGAAAATGCAGTCTTGCACAAGCAGACTGATGCATCGGTCAGGTAAGGAGACTCTTGTTCCAGGCTCTTCCATGAAACACAGCCTTGTGTTCAAGGTCTTCCTATAGACAAAGTGTCACCAGGTGCCTCTTAAGCATCTTAAGACTACTCAGACTTCTACAGGAAACTATCTGTAATCAAAAATAGGGCCATACTCTGGGCTCACACAGGTGTTCCTCCACTCCGTGGCTTGCTTGAATACCCAATCTGACAGGCTGACACAAGGTGATAAACAAGTCAAATCCTTTGAACACCATGGACAAACCACACTGCCCACTCTCAAGCAGCAGCACAGCAGCAATATTCTGAAATCACAAAAGGAATCTGCTAGCAAGAAACTGCAACAGGGTATTCAGACTGTGAAAGACTAAGTGGAAGATGAAGGTAGGCAGCTAATGGAGAAGCCAGAGATGGATGGCCTGATGGTCCTGATGAAGTCTTTGCACCAAAGACAAAGAAATCATGACCCAGGATTCTCCCAAAAGTAGTACCTGTCTTCTTGCATTTGAGAAAGCAAGCAGATCTCAGAGTGCATAAACAATTACAACTTCCTACAGCAGGGTAATGAACACCTCAACAAGACCCACCTATTACTTGCCCTCTTCGTCAGCAAGGCCACTGGCATCAACAACCCTTGTGACCCTTGAGCACAAGGACTATGACTATCTTATTCCTGTAACAGGACTCTCCAAAATCTCTGCGCATACCGAGATCTGTGAGGACCAGGACTGACATCATGCAAGCCAACTCCTGTGGCTAAACAACCAAGAAATGCCTGCAGTGAAAGTGCTGCTACAAATAGCCCTGCCATCCCTGCAGCTTTAAAGGTTACCTCGTCTTTTTCCTCTTGCCTGCGGCGCTGCTCCGCTTCAAAGACCAGCTTCACTTGGATTTCCTGAGCGATCTCACAGTCCTGTCGTTCTCTAGAAGGCAAGGAGAGAAGGATTATAGGCAGAGCTAAAGTCACAGGCATCAGTCAGCCTGGAGAAAGGGATAAGAGAGCTAAAGAACCCCATCTGATTTACACAGAATTATTACTCAGTATTAGTGCAGAGCATATGAATCCTCACCAGGGACCAGAACTCCCTGTACTTACTGATGGCCAAATTTAGAAAATAGGTCCCAAAACATTCACAACCAGAGTATAAATCAAGAGCAAATAGATTCATAGGTAGTTTGCTAAGAAAGGAGGCAGGTACCATAGGATAGAGCAGGCCAAGGTAGTGCATAGGAGTCTGCAAACAGTCTAATTCTGCTGAGTCTTTGTAGATGTAGGCATTTCTGGGAAGTGGTTTTCACATGAAAGCCAAGAAGGAAGAAGTGCAGAAATGATGACAGCAAAATGCGGTACGTAGGCCAAGCAGAGGCTGGAGGTGGCAGTTCAGTAAGGAATGAGAAATGCCGCTGAGGTGGGATGAGACACAAAAGCAGAACTGATGCCAAGAGGCAAGACAGCAACGTGCATCAAACGAGGGGCAAGGGAGCCATCGTCACAGTGCCAGTGCGGATACAGGAACAACACAAGATTGCATTAACCAGGGACAGAGAGATGCTGGAGTAATCAAGACATAAAACGAGAATTTAATCTGTGCAGATAGATGGGGAAGGCCATATTTCAGCGATGTCACAGAGAAAGTACCTGCAAGAATTGTGCCGCACTCAGCCACGTGCTCTGATGCCCAGCAAACGGGCTGGAATGATGGCCAGGGGTTTCTTAGAGCAACCCAGAAAAGGGCTGGGGGATTTGAGAAGAAAGATTAAGAGCGCTCTCTTTCAGCACTGTTGAAATTGAGCCAAAGACTAGATTTAAACAAGTCAGAAAAATCAAATCTAAGCTATCTCGGCAATTGAGACTACAGAAAGGCAAGGCATAGGAGACGAGAATAGGAACAGAAACAGGCAGAGCTTGCTTTATTAGACTATTTGAAGAATACACTGACAATGATCAGATAGATGATGGGAGGACCACCAAGAGCATATTATGGAATTCAAGTAAATATTTCAACAGAAGCGGGTTCAGCTACATCAAAGCTGTGCTATGTGGGCTGGAGCAACTACTTCTAGGCTTGAACAAGGATCAGAGTACAAATGACCTAGAGAGCTTGGAGGCAAAGGACTGGAAGAGAGTCTAGGACCTGAGCAGAGGAAATTAAAATAGTAAGTGCAGACAAGCACTTTCAGTAGCAAAACAAAGGAAAGTGGCATGGCTGGGGCAGTTAGTGGCACCACAGAGCCTTCTTTTATAGAAAGGGAAGAAGAATGAGAGAAGCAGGAAAGAGGGGATAAGGGGGTT
>NW_009620360.1:96354-114897 GCF_000690535.1 Cariama cristata
GGGAGGGGGAGAAGGAAGGACACTGCAACAAGAAGAGGGTTTAGAGGACAAATACCATCAAGAAACAATTCCTCTGCCATAGGGAACAAAAACAAACATGCAGGAGGAGGGAAAAGAAGCTCCTTTACTTCTGTCAGCTGCTCCTTGGAAGGAGACCTGCAATTGGATAATGCATGTCATTTATATCCCCTTCCCCAAACACACATGAACCTCAAGTCAGTGTCACAACATGGTATTTCCTTCCCTTTCCCAGACTACTACAGCCTCAAACACTTGTGCATATCCATAAACTGACCCACATCTAGAGACGCCCTGGAAGGCACTGATGAATTGCAGTGTTTGTAGGGCTGGAGTTATCAACAGGTCAAACATCTTCAGACATCAGTTTCTTTCATCTAAGTAATAAAACCTGGCATTCTGTGCGTGCACTTGTGTGCATTTCACATGACTCCAGGGCGAGAACTCTTCAAAGGCACAAGAGCTCACACAGTATTGTGCGTGCACCTGTGTGCATTTCACGTGACTCCAGGGCGACACCTCTTCAAAGGCACAAGAGCTCACACAGTAGTAAATCTAGTTCTTGAACCCACCATATAAAAAGGGACCTCTGCAAACCTGGCACCAGCAGGGAACTACAGTCCCCAACAAAACAATAGCTGAATATGCAAGTCCTGGAGAGCAGACTGTCAGTGCTCCCAAGATAGCAGATCCCTTACAACCTCAGTCTCAGAGGACATGAATCCAGGTAGCAAATAAGTTCGAAAGGTCAGACATATCAAGGCATTGCATGTCTCCAGTTCCCCCAGCACCTGTGAGCAGAGCTAAGGTGCCAAGTTCATCAGCACCAACTGACTTGCTAAATGCTTAAAGTACATCTTATTGCAGACAAACAGGAGACAGAAACAGCAAATCGTCTTTCAGAGCCAAGGCAACAAGGTCATTGCCTCTCCATTCGCAGTAAAGAACACTTAAAGTAATGCAAAAGCAGAAGCATTTTCTTATTCCTGACGACACACATCTTGGAATACACCGTATCAATCTCTAAGAACCACCGAACAGCAACAGAGGATTAGATTTTGGGTTTTATTGCTCAGTGATAATTAAATACTGAGACTTGATTAGTTAATAACATAAGCTAGCGTTTCAACTTGACTGAGCATAAGAAAATAGGTTAAAGAACTTTGACAGCTCTTCTTGTCCTTCAGTTTCTTTAGTGCGAGTTCAAGTGCCCATCAGTCCCCAGAAACCAGCCAGAGCAATATAAATGTCATCATCCCTGAACATCACACCTATGTGTCCTTCGTTCCTTGGCAGTCAGGAGTGTTAGGAGTGTCAGGGAAACTTTACATCAGTTTAGGAAAAAGAGAAAAAAAAAAGTCAGTGTGATCAGAAAGCTTCCATTCACATTGGCTGTAGCAACTAATTGTTGCCAGATGAGAAGGAAAAAAAAGGGGAGGTAGTTCAAGGGAACCTTTCAAAGGAACTGTTCACATCAGTGTAACAGAACCCTCAGAGCACTGGGAGCAAAACAAGGAAAGAGCATATTTTCACAGTATTTCTGACAGTTATTTTAGCAACCTTGCTACTATGCTTGGCAGCATGCGAGCTGCTCAGCTAGATGTGAGAGATGCTTTTAAAGAAGTATGAAAATAAGGTTTGTTGCTTTCCTGAATTCTTAAAAAGAAAAGTTACTTCTATTCTCTCATTTATGTTAAAGTCTTTGAGAGAATCTAGGATATGAGAGACAGAAGCAAGCCCATAAATTTAAAGAGCTTTTTTAGGCTCTCTGTTTCTAAAGACCACCCAGTTCTGCCCCTTTACCCCTTCTATCACCTTGCAGTGTCAAACTGTTCTAGAGAACACAGAAAGCAACAACCCCGAGGATCATTTTGTTGCCAGAAAACGCTGATCTTGCACAAGGAGGAGACAGTGGGAATGTACAAAGAATTAAGGAAGAAAACGATCCAATTACAAAAGGATGCCTCCAACTTTTTTTTTTTACTATTCTTGCAGAAGAGCTCATGCTTTCAGGAACGGAGCTGCTACTGACACAACATTTTTGATCAGCAGTTCTCCCTGTAACTTGGCTCACAAAGTTCGTAAGTCCCATTTTAGTCCTACAACTAGAAAATTGTTTGCAGCTCCCAGCAAGTAACAAAAAGGAATCATCTCTGTCATACAAAATTAATTTTTATGTTGTCATTTACACGCTCACATCTCTAATTGGCAATGAAGACAAAGCTATTGAAAGAAAGCACAGACTTGAGATACACACATGTATGTATCTACCCAGTGCTGCCTGAGTATGCTGGGAACACTGAAAACAGTGGTTGATTTGTCACACCCCAGCTTCAAGTCTTTTATGAGCAGCTCCTTTGAAGCCAGTCCTGTATCTCACACATCTGCAGTACAGAGCTCTTATACTCCATCTCTGTCTCTGCCAGATGAGCCACCCAGGGTTTGTGATCCACCACCAACTGTACCTGATGGGTGGCATCACAGAGCACAACATAAGCTGGGAGGGAGCACAGCTGCGGGGAGAGGCATCCTGCCTTGCAGCCTCTGCACTTGCAGGGAGCCCCATCAGAAGGTAAGCTGACATCTCCCATCATTGTGATCTGACTGAGCCCTCTCACACAACCCATTTGTTACATCTCACACATTACAGGAGACTAAGTGAGGGGGAAACAAACAAAAAAAAAGAAAAGCACCAATGTCAACTCTGGATTGAAAGTACAGTTTGTTTTGCCCTGCACTGTGTTTCATTTCTACCAGCTCCACAGCCTAAGAGCCGTAGCACACAAAGCCAAATCACAGGCCACAGGGTTAGATCTGGTGTGTGGGGCCTGAGCAAACTTGCAAAGCAAACTGGATCACTTGTTAAACATCCTCCCACAGCTGCCGCAGAAGTCAGTGACGGCAAGAGAAGGCCTGTTCCCTAACACCCATCCCCACCAACTGACCCTGGGCCAGCAGCTCCTCTTCCCAAGTCACTTCGCTCTGCAGTAGCCACAAGTGTCAGCAGGTGCTTTCAGCTGTTCGGTGCAGCAGGACACCAAAAAGCATTGCGCCCAGCTCCTCAAAAGCACTCATGAGGCACAATGCAAACACACCAATATCTGCGATTTCCATAAGAGAGAGAACTCACCATAACACTGTGTATTTCTGTGGTGTGGTTTCTTCTTTCTCAGACTTTAGCCAGGGACATCGACCCAAGAGGCCAAGTTACCCCACTTTGCCAACAGGCAGCAGAACAGCAAGGCTCCTGCCCACGGTCTGGCAACAGAATCTAAGCCAGGACAGGCCCCAGGACAACCTACTCCCACCTTCTTCTCATGACTCTGTGCCAGTCTAGTATCAATATTTTTATAGCAACAGATAGCCAAAGGAAAAAGGAAACAAAAGTAAAAGGCTGATCAACCTGAACCGCACATGCTGTCAATCAACTCAAAACAAAGCAGCGGGTTTCAGTGCTCTGACCAAATGGGACTAGCATTTCAACAGCTCCATCCCCAACTCACAAGTCTTTTCGGTGTTTCTGGATTTGAGCTTTCAGATCCTCCTCTTCTTGCAGTTGCTTGGCCACCTGCAAGTCATGCTGCACCAGACGATTACGCTGAACATTTGTTGCCAAGTGATGCTCAACTGGAAATAAACACAGACAAGAACCCCCAAATCAGCCTGCAGAACTTCATGATGTGAACAAGACAAAGCAAGTGGTAGGGATATTCCAGGCCAGAAAGGAAGACAGTTCTTGGCAGGGAAATATCATGTAATATCTCTAAAGGTGAGGAAGTCCTGAACTGAAATTACGCTACCAGCTTGAGACTGTCTCATTTCAGCACTGAGGGGGCTATATATGTGTTTCTGTTACCAAAACAAGATCTGCATATCTTAATTGCATCCAGATTTATAGGGAATGATTTTTAGGCTTTGAATTTCATTTTCTAGCCATGGGAAACTACCCTAGAGTACTAAAGTGGGTCTGGAAGAGACCACCAGAGGCCAGTGAGGATGAGCTGAACCTAAACCACTTCTGATTGATGCTTCCCTTATTTGTTCTCAAGAATCTCCAGAAGATGAAACTCCTCTTGCTCTCTACATAATCGGATCCAGAATCTCATTACCTTTATATTTAGCAACAGAGCAACTGAGCACTAAAGCGAGTCCTTTAACCATACATGGATACTGCCTGCAAGAAAAGATGGCTACGTGAGCTGCGGCTGAGAGCCATCTTTAATTCAGCGGTCTCAGGTTCCAGTAGCAAGGGCACAACTTCAGCACAAGCTGCATGCTTGGCTGAGCAGCTGGATTGGCATTAGCACCTAGTACTGGTAGATACCAATGGTCTTGGCACCCAGCAAAGCAGATTAGTATGCATAGACATTTTTTAAAAAAAAAATAAATTTAAAATTCACCAGTCACTTTCAAGTTCCTGGCTGTACTCTTTTTTTCTCTCCTTTTTTAAGTCCTTGTAGTGTACAGCTGCCCTACCTCAAAATATCTTAAAGGAAGCCTGCTTCCAAAAGGCAGGCACTAGCAATTCTGAAATAAGTAAATAAACAGACCTCTTCTGGTTGCACCTCAGTTCAGCCTATAAAACTTGAAGCTTCCAAAATTGCCAGTAATTTCTAAAAACCTTGCACAGCAACAAAACCTCAAGTGCACTCCTACCTGCAATTTATCACAAAGGGCATAAGCAAAACCAACTGTAAGGGAGAGCAGAAAACTGAAACATGAAATGCAACTATCTCTAGGGTAAAACATGAGCTAGGGCAGAACATCGAGTAGTGAAGACAGGACAGTGTAGAGAGTAATAATAATCCCTATTACATTAGAAAGAATAAAAATTAAATAAAAGCAGGGAGGACTTTTCTTAGCAAAGCCAAATAAAGCCAGATACCTGTTAGGACAAATTTGCTTCAGTTTGTCCAAAGATCATTGCTACTTACTCTCTTGCTCTTGTAAGTTATGGGCCAAGGTATGATCTTCCAGAACAGCGAAGTCTCGACATACTGGATGAGGAAACAAAGAGAAGAGAATTAGCATCAGAAGCAGTGGGGGGGGGGGGAGCATCAAAAGACCTATGGGGGTTGGGGGAACATACATACACAGAGACTTCTGAGACACTTTCTACGAGCCCAGGTCTGGACTTGTATTCTTCCACCCCACCCCCAACTTGTGGCTATTTTTGCACACACTTACTTCTTTATCCCTGTTTGCATAACAAGTCTCCTCCACTCTCCCCTCCACCTCCGCTTCTTTAGTTTAAGACCAGAATTACCCACACCATCACTGATCAGACCTTGTGTACCCCACCCTGTGTTCCACCCACATTTATACCAATGCCCACACTGACTGTGTTCAACTAAAACCAATGGCAAGCATTTCTGCTTACTGTGACTTTCTTTGCCAGGTTAAAGAGTCTCAGAACAGTATTTAATCTGCACAAAGGCAAATGCACACTGTCACCTCTGCAGAGCTGAGCAGACTGAGCTCCGTGGCTCTCACTGCAAGGCATTTCTACCAGTTCAGGCATCACTTTACAGTTGTCTCTTGTAAGCTTCATTGACTTTTTCAAGTGTGAGGCTGAATTTGTACCCAGAACCCAGACACGGGATCAACCACAGCATTACCGGCAGGGATAAGCACATCTTCTTAAAAAGATGCTGAAAACAACCCAGAGACAAGCTAAATGGGAAGGGGACAAGCTCCCCTTGGCATCAGTCCGAAAGCAGCAATTTTTGCCAATGCCTATCACTTTCACACTTGAACTTTCAAAGGAACACTCTACCCACACTGTAGAAAAACACCAGTGTTTATTTTTAACTTGCTGTAAAAGGCATAAGTCACATACATATTGGGACAGGGACACACACAGAGCATCTGCTTCAGCTTTTTGGTGGTGGGTACACATCAGCTTCTCGGTGAACCAAGGACAAACTGTGAGCTGTGCCCCCAGACTGCAGGATGGGGCCCCGCTCCACACACTTGCCATACACAGGGTTCCCATCTGCTTCAAGGGGAGTTTAAGGTAGTGGCACTAAAAAAATTTACCCTGGAGAGGTGTGCCACTTGTTTTTCCCTCAACGTAACAAGCTAAGCAGCTTAACAGGACCCAAGAGGAGAGTATCTCCCATTCAAAATATACAGTACAATGCAGAGAACTACAGGGTGCTTCCAAAGCTGCAGAGAAACCTGTGGGGAAGACCAAGGTTTCTTTTTAGCACAGTGACAGCCTAGAAGAGAAAGTGAAAATAACCCCAAAACCCCCAGAACGTACCAAAACTACAAGGGGAATTTATGAGGAACCCATTTATGAAAGGGTTCAGAGTCAGAGAAGATAAAAGATTTCCATCATCACAAAGGGCAGAAAATACAAGGAAACGAGAAGGTAGCTGCATCTTCCCGAGCCACAGTCCCACAAGCCTTCCCTCTTCTCGCACTGACACACATGCTCTGTTAGAGAAGCATCCAGATCTTCCTCTGCGCCCAGGTACCTTCACAAAGTATCTAGAAGAGTTTCAAGTTGTATGTACTAAAACGTCAGATACATGCTTTATCCTTTATTGTATTCAACAGAATTTTTGGTTCAGTCTTTCTGCATTGGAGAGTGTTTCAGAGATGACAAAAGCTCCTAACAGCTAAAGGGAAGGGAGTGACAAGCAGCAGGGTGGAGACGAGGACAAAGATTACGGTTATAGGATCCCATAGTGACTCACTTTTAAGCATGTACAATTCTGGATGGTGCAATTAAGGTTTTGTTGTTGCTTTTTTTTATTGCAACTTCTTCTAAAAAAGGAAAGAGGATACAAAACACTAAATAGCACTGAAACACTTCCAGTGGGCATTTGTGTACAAATAAACGATGCCTTCAGCGACAGATCTGGAAAAGCCAGAGCTGAGTTGCAGGCAGCAGTACTATTCAAATGTGACATATCCAGGGTGCTTGGTCATCATGAATACATGTTTTTATGGGATAGGGCAAGGGGATCTTGCCCATAGAGACTACTTCTGTGGTCCCTAATACTACTTCAGCTTCATAGCATGATTGTGGAACAAGCATCTTCTGCTTACAACAAGCATCATCTGGCCTGCTGGAGGGGCACATCCAACTTGGAGGTTTGAGTCCTGCTATCAGTTCAGAGCCAAGCAAAGACACCTCAATACAGAGCCACAAACAGTCTGCCCAAATCTATGGTCGTGGTTTTATCACCACACATTCAAGAAGCAGCACTTGCTCCTGACAGCTTTTTTTTTTTAAAAAAAAAAAAACCAAACAAAAAACAATGAAGAGAAGTGTTATTTTTAACTGTTAGAGGTCTCTGAGCATGTCAACTGCACAGCTGCCTGAACAGCTGTAACTAGCAAGACAAGGCGGGCAGCACAGGAGCAAGCATGAACATTTCAGAGCTGTGTATTTCTGGCATAAAGATCGCTGCTGTAAGAAATGATTATGAAACTGCATCCCAGCACTTCCCAACTCCTTTCTGCACAGGCTCATACACTGCTCTGATTGCTGTGGTATTCCCAGAGCTCTGCCTTGTCAGTCATGGTGCTGGCAGACCTTTACTCCATCCTCCCCAGAGAGGCACATGTGCAGAGGACAACTTTAGGTTTTTTTACTCCATTCCACTCACACCCAGACACACTTCTCTATTTGTTTGGGAAAAAACCACGTTGACAGAAACATGCTTGGCGTACAGGCGAGAAAGTGGGAGGGCTGTGGTGGAACGCTGCTGCTCTTCTCTTGACAGTCTTGCATCAACCCCAAAAAAGTCTCATCTCTGGTGAGCTTTGCTCCTACAATACAGCAGTGATTTTTTTAGTGACCCATCAATGCAAAAGGCTTAAACACTTTCTAAAGAAAGCATGAACTCAAAATAAAAAGTCCCAGTGCATACACTATTGTGTTGTATAGATGGGCCTGCTCCTAGCTGCTTCTCCAGAGATCAGTTGGAAGTAGTCCATGGGTCTCAAAAGTTAAACAAACAAGCAAAAATAAACAAAACAAACTCCTCTGGTCCTCACTTTCTATGGGCCACAACTGAAAGCTACTGGGTGCCAGAGATGTAAAGCAGAGACCAAGGCTCCCGTCTGGGTTGTTTTGGCTCTTCAGGACAGGTCTGTGCCACTTGGAGCTCAGTGCCTAGGCCAGGAAGCACGTACAGCCCAGGGTACCATCCAGCTCACCACCCAAAGCAGCCGAGCTCAGATCCACTGCCATCTCTAACATGGCCATGCAGCACCCAGACCTGAGGCTGTGCCCAGCCAGCGCCTGCCCTGTCTCTGTGCACAGGGACAAAACAAGTGGAGACAACGCCCCAGGACAAGCCAACCAGTTGCAGAGCCTAGACACGAATAGAGGGGCTGGGTCTTAAAACAGTGATGATGACTCCATCCAGATCCAGTACAGAGAGAGAGGGAAGCTGGATGGTTATTAACAATATGCACACTGGAAGCTCCCAAGTGTCTGGGCTCCACAGTGCCATTTCACAGAGGACACAGCATGGAGCGGGCTGGTGGGGCAGGAGCAAGCCTTGGCTTTGCTCACACGTTTGGATTCATTTGTACACTGCTGAAGAAGTCACTCGGCTGCCTATACCCTCCCATTAAGCTGCTCTTACAAACCCGCAAGCGGATGGCTCGAGCACACAACCCTTACTCTGTGCTGCTGAAGCTGTTGCCAGGGCAGACAGTACAAGAAGACTTTTTGTCACTGTCAGAAACTTGGCTGGGCTGGCTGCCTCCAACTCATCTGAGCACATCATTCCCAAGTCCCATCAGCCCAAGAACAACACGCAAAGGAAGATGAGAACATTCCATTACGAACACAACTAAGCGCTGTCAGTCAGCCAGGTTGGCAAGAGACGGGGACACCTGCAACTCCCTAGCAAGTCTGGGGGCGATGGCAAGTGCAGAGCACTCCCTCAAGACTAGGCCTAGCACCCAGGGCACCGAGTCCAGCATAACCACAGATATAAATGAGGCCAAGGAAACCAACCCATTGAAGACATGCATCCAACAATGCAGCAACTACAAAATAACTGGAGATGTGGACCAGCCAGGCATGGTCTGAAATGAAGCGTCATTGGCACTAGTCCTCATCCCCTGCCCAGTCCCAGTGTGGCCCCAGCACACTCATTACTAGATATTATGTGCACTGGGTTTGTGCCCAGAAATAGAATGACCCCAATGACAACACAGACTCACAATTCCTCTTCTCCAAGAGGCTTTGTATTTAAGGGGAAAGAAATCTACTTCCCTATTCCCTAACTGTATGCCTAAAAAATGAAAGGTAAAGAGCAACGTTACGTTCACTGCTGCAAATTAACTTGACTTCCCATCACTGGGCCCTGGCTGCTAGCCATCAGACAATCAAACAAGCAGCAGGGGTGCAATCAGAGCAGCTACAATTGGCAAGTCCAGTGAAGCGTGAAAAATTAACAACAGGTTTACCATAGCCTGATTAAGCCAATCTGCCTTGGCACAGCAGGGAGCAGGACTGGAATATGGATGTGCTTCTGGCACAGCTGTCAATAACAAATGCCAGCCCAGGAATCTCAGCTGCTGCCAGAGCCAGCAGAGGTGCCAGCAGGGGAGCACAAGGGCAGAAGCATGGCTGGAAGCATCATCCTTTGCAGTGGCAGGCTGCAAAATTCATGTAGCGGAATGAAAGAGGGAGCTTGCTTGCTTGGGGGATCCTGAAGAGCCTCTCTGAAAGCTCCAAGCAAAGGTCTTCTCCACTGGTAGGAGTTCACCCTGAAAAGATGCCTTTCTAAGATTCAGTACATCCGAGGCTCTTGCAAATGTGGTTGCAAGCCCTGCCTTTATGGCTGAGGTAAGAGCATCTCTAGGTACAACAGCTTGACAAAACTTCATGAAATAACCTTTTCCTTTTTATGTTCTGCCACCTGCCTCACTAACTTTCTCCAGCATTACCCCAGCTCCATAGCTCAGCATTTCTAACACTAAACTGCTTCAAAGAGAGTGAGGTAACCACAACAGAGGAGCAAAGGCAGCCTTAGATGTTGCCAGTGATACTTAGGTGTGTGACAGAGAGGTAGGTAACATCCAGGAATGGACAGTGTGATGTGCACTGTCTCTACAAGAGGTCAAACCCCACCGGCTTCTCAAGCAAGGCTTACAGCAAAGCGCACCCCCCCACTTCTGCCTGAAGTCTCAAACCATGTTTTGACACCCGCTGCAGGGCCCAAGAGCCCCTTTGGTTCACATGGCCCATACGTTGTGCTCTGGGACATCGGCCAGTTCAATGACCGAGGGACCACACATGCATGCTCCAAGCATTTCCTTTTGGGTCTTAAAAACCACCTCTTGCTCCCTATCCCCCTGACTCCCAACATTTTCCTGTCAGCATCACGTGCTGGATAATTCACGAAATAAACTGGAAGGTGTGAGTCATGCTTAGTTTAGAGCATCTGCAGTTTTTTAATCTTGAACTGAAGGACAGGAGGGAAAGACAAAAGTGACACAGGAAAAAAAAAACAGTTTCATCAGCTAAAAATCACTTTTTAGGGCGTAGAAAGCTGACAAATTAAGTGGGAAGCACCAAGTGCAGCCTGTTTCAAGCCAGCAGCCTCAGGAAGATGCTGAGTTATGAAAATCCTTGCAGATCAGAAAGCAAGCTCAGACCTCATAGAGACCCTTACCAGCAAGGACTGGCCAGGCCACTCCTAATTAAGTAAGCCCTCCAAAATCTACAGATCATTTCCTTGAAAAAAAGCCAACATGACCAAGCAGCCACCCAACTGGCAGTGAAGGCTACCCAGAGGGCAGCTTCCAGAGGAAACATGCAACCAGATGTCTCCTCCCACCCCCAGCAAAGCTGGTCTACGAGATACATGGCCTCACCTCAGCATTCCTCATCTGTCCTGCCTCTCCCATCACACCAGGAGATTCCTGAGCTCCTGCCACCAGACATGGGTGCCGATGGAGGCTGGCCAGGACATGTCTCGGCCGCTGCAGCTGCAATTACACAGACTGCATTCCTAGGACCTTGTTCACCAGGTGCCATCAGTGCCAAGTCTATCCGAAAACTCGTGCAGGGAGAAGGTGGCTCCCAGGCGGAGGGCAGGGCTAGGCAGCCTGGGGGAGGGAACGATTTCTGCTTCTCAGCCACAGCACCAGGGCATCTCACATAGCCAGGAGCTATGAAACAGCACAAGGAAACTAGGCAATGCTATGGGTAACCAAGCTGAGAGGTCTCAGCCTAATTCTTAAAAGCATAAACGTGCAAAGTAAAAAAAAAAAAAAAAATTGCACAGAGCCATGTTTTTTATTGGCAGTCTTCGCCTGGAAGCTAAGAACAGCTTGGGATTTGGAAGGAGGTTATCCTCTCTGCTCTAAGCTAATGCCTTGAGGTCAAGGCCATGAGAGGTTCGTGCTCTGTCTGCACTGTTCTCCAACAATAAACTCTCACCTGCCCAACAATGCTTTAAAGAGGAAGCCTATATATATATTTTGGAACCAAATCCTCAGAACATTACTATTTTTTTAATCTGACTCAAAACAGAAATCAGCAGCATTCACAAAATGCCTTCCCTGAGGCTACTAATTGGCATTCTCACTTCTGTAGACCTGCCTGAAAACTGCACTGTAGAGCAGTCCTCAAGCTGAGACAGCATCTGCTAAACACCCCAAAGCAGAAGGTGATGTGTTTGCACAGTACAAACAGGAAGCTGAAGATACCCGAGATCACAAAAAACAGCATCACAAGGGAGCTCAAAAGGTCATCCTAGAGCACGCCCCAGCCACAGAGTTTGATAAAACTTATCATTCTACCTTTATTACAGACGGCTGCCATCTTTTTCATCATTGGATAATCAGGCAATAAGTAATTGGATAAATAAGAGCAACACTTCTTGTCCCCCAAGCTTAAAACACAACCCACAGATCAAGGAGGTTAAAGATCATGTCTTCGACTTCCAGAAGAAAATGTTGAGTTGAAGCACTTCACATTTGGACATACAGACCTATCTGAAAGTGGTACTGAACCTTCAGAAGTACCGGTACCCAAGCTTTGAAAATTCAGCCTTTTCAGCCAGGTCCAGCTAGGTCCTCTGATATCAAGTACTTCAAGTCACAAGAACTTCCCAACACCCCTCAGTCCTAGAGCCAACATTGCTGCTACAGCTGCTGCCTCCTATTCCAGAAATGTCTATGCATTGAGGGGCTGAATACATACTGTATTTTGTCACTTTAATGCAGAGAGCAGGTATGTAAGCCACAATATGTTAATGTCTGCAAGTCATTACCTGACAGGCTCACAACACTATTATCTCTATAGCTTTCTTGAATGCCCCAGTGTCCACCAGCCTGTACAGGACTGCCTAGATGCAAAAGGTCACCGGTGAGCTCAGTCATTACACTGTGGACCCATCAAGAACATCCAGATGGATGGGTATAAAAAACTCAAGGTAGATATATTGGTCAGGGATCGCTTGCCTAGTTTGACCCTACAGCCAGATAGTAGACCCCAAGCAGCCAAACACACACTTCACTGACAATATTTGAGGCATAACTGCATCTGTGTGTGGAGGAAGTTTATCTTAATCATCAACAAGAATAAAAGTTGCTTCTGTAGTCACCCAGCATCTGACACAGCTTCAGTTGACTCAGCATGTGCAAAATGAACAATCAACAATAAAGATAGGGAGAAGTTTTCCTAGCAGTCAACTTCCATCACTGCCTCCCAACCATGGATGACAGCAAACCAACATCGCCTCCAACAGCTGTGTTTTCACCCTCACTTTGCCCAAAGGCAAACCACCACACGCATCAATGGAGAGCAAGGCAGGAGTTACCTTCACCAGGAGAGGTCAAAAATCCCTGGCTCACACAGATGTCCCCACGAGCACTACTGTGGCTGTAAAACATGCCTTCAGCGGTGTCCCATGGATCATATAACACTGTCCTTTTCTGGAGGCTTTTTTGTTTCTTTTGCAGACAGGATGTCATGGCAGTTTTAGTTTTAAGCCCAACACCACTCATTTAAACTAGTGTAAGGGCAGGGGGAAAAGCAAAACAGTCTCCTTTCATGCACAACTCAAAACAGCCAGCCACCCACTCAGAAAACTGCTCAGGCATGGAGTTTGCATCTCAAGAGATCTGCGCTATATATGCACCTTTCCCCCAGACCCATCTCAATAGTGATCACCATATTTTGCTTTGATGTGTTTATTTCAGCTTTTATTTCAGCATTTTAGGCAATTTTATACTGCACAAAACTCTTGGAAGGACACACTGAATTTCTCAGATAGGCAAAACTTCTGTCCTCTGCTAAATGCAAGCCTAAAACCCTTGCTCAGTTCAGTAGCTTCTCTGCAGAGAGCTGGCAGGTCCACTTTGTGGTTCAGGTTGCCTTTCAGGAACCATGGCACCCCAGATCTCGGATGCTTCACCAGCATTTCTAAGCCCTTAGGTACTGGCTGTGGTGAATAAGCTCACATAGCAGCTCGAGAGGCAGGCAGGCAGCTGGGAGCGGAGATAATTCGAAGTGTCAGCTCTCTCAGGCTTCTCCCCCAGCTTAATCCTAAAAGATAATGTAGCAAAATACAAGGGATATAGGGTTCAGAAAGGGAGCTCTCAATGTCCCTCTGGTCCAAGTTCATGCACCAACTCAGTCTGGCGATTGTTCATGCAAGGCTAACTTCTGAAAGCCTGACGCCCACGCAGAAGGTGCCAAGTGCCAAAAAAATGTTCTAGTTCCTCTCAAAACCCCACCATGTGGTTTTACACCACAGGGACCTGCAGTCATTTGGAAGAACAAGTATGTCGAGAGAACAAGCAGAAGAGTCCCTGAGAGACACCACTTTTTTTTCAGCCTTTAGGTGACTAGAGCCAAGCCTGAGACTGCTCCAAGGCTTGTAGCTACACCAGAGCTGCAGCTGGAAGGATGGACCACAGCATCACGGCACATGTGGACAAGACAGGTTTTATTCATGCAGATCACACACCAAGAGAAGCAAAGCTCCATCAGAATGGGCTCAGGGCAACCTCCCATGCTGGCTGCAAACAGGGCCAGCTGCTGCATTCGAAGCTGGAGGTACCTGAACTGATCCTGCAATCAGCTTGGATTCTTGCTGAGATTCCTATCACCTTCTTTTTTCCTAGAAAGGCGGCTGCTAGGACTCCTGTCTGCCACCCATCCAGCTGCTGCCAGCACCGCAAATCTGCTCCCTGAGAACAACCTTCTTCTAACTAACCAAGGATGCTCTACTTTGTTTCAAAACCCCTTCTCCTTGCTCCGCCAACTCCTCATGGGTACTCTTCTCCTCTCCCCCCTCGCTTCCCACGTTTTAAGTTCTAGGTTTATTAGTCAGCTCTGGAGAACATAAAGTACCAAAGCTGGCCCCAGATCAACCAAACCTTCACATCCATCTACAAAAAGTCACAAATCAGTGAGGTTGCAACACTAACAGTACACGTCCCCCTTCCTGTCACAGCCTTGTGTTGCCATGCTACCCTTGGAGCAACTACAGATTTAAAACGGTGGCATGATAGGGTAAGAATAAGTCCCTGGTCTCTGGGGCCAGATAGGCAGGGAGGCAGAGCTGCCAGCATCAACCTGGAGCAAACTGCTTTGTGGCACCTGTGCCCACAGCTCACGTGCATTGCAAAGCATGAGGATGGAGCAGGCTGGCAGCCTTTTAAACGCCTCCTCTCTGAGATCACAAAATGAGCTCCATGTCAGTCAGAAGTAAAAATTTTTCCTTTGGGAGCTACATCACCTTTAGGTGATATTGTATAATCGCAGCTTCTTTAATAAAAAAAGACAATTAAAATCAGGACCTAACAATTTCACCTGTTACGCGGTCAGAGCTCCTCTGAGCAATGCCAACCGCCTGGAGTACCACATAACTGAGCATTGTCATCAGAGCTGGAGGCAAACCTGCCTTCTCCACCTCGTATCAGGGATGTGAGGAATGCAGGCAGAGCTGTGCAGCCCTCGCCAAGGACCCAGTCCCTCCAGCACTGCAAATAAGGTCAGGAGAGCCCAGACTCTTCCCAGCACCAACTTCCTTCGGAAACCTGGCGCCGACCAAATGGCCTGCAGCAGTGCAGCCCTGTGAGCGGCCGTGCTCTCTGCGTGCCACAAAAACAGTCAACACCCTAGAGGCTTGGAAAACTCCCAAGTCTCTCCCTGCTGTCCTCCACCGCTTCACCCCGGCCCCCAGCGGGACTGCCAAAGGCTCCAGGAGGTGCTGGTGAATTTAGGACTGAATCCTCCCTGTCCCACTAGCCAGCACTCCAATAAAAAAAAAACTAACTTCAGAACAGAGGGAGAAAAAACTTCTTCCCACCTGGATCCCACAAGTAATGTTTGACATATCCATAACAGACATATAGGATAAGCTCAGGTACTTTTGCAGCGCAAAGCCATTCTGCCATGCCGAGGGGGAGAAGCTTTCCATCCGTGCCAGGGAAGGTTCCCCCTGGCCAGGCCAGCACTTTGCCAGCCCGTGTGCCAGGTCAGCGGTGACAGTTCCCCCACGAGGAACGTTCCCTGCCAGAGCACACTCTAACTTCTTGTCGTGTGTGGCTGTAAAGGGCCAAAGCTATACACACCCATGTCTTCTGAAGAGGTTTCTGCAGAAAGAAAAAAACCAAACCACAACCACCTCTCACTGCCAGGAAATATTCCTATTTGCATAAACTTCCTTCCTCCCTTTTGTCCCATTACTTCTCGGGTCAGTCCTGTCAGTGTCCCTAAGGTATGCCTGTCTCTCAGAGCCTTCAAATATTTGCTCATTTATGTCCTCTTCCCCTTTGTCATCACTTACTGAACACCACGTATTGAGCCCACATAACATTCTCTTAAGCCAATTCCAGCAGCCACCAAGTCCTAGTTCAGCAGAAGGGCTAGGAAAAAGAACAAACCATACCCATATGCACACAGGAACTCAAAGTTTTACTGCACACAGCCTTTTACACCTCCTTTGAAAAGAGAAGTGAAGAGTGACTCACTTGCAAACCCACTTCAACTTTCTGTCCTGAACAGCACTCACCGCAGGCAGGGCTGTCAAGAGTGCACACACCAAACCCCTACCAACCCAGGCCTGAGTCAAAAAGATCTCACTATTTTTATGTGGCTGACAGAGCATCGTGGCAGTGGCTCTGTGGGTTGGTGTGCAATTAAAATAATCATCAGTTGAGCTTTCTGAAGCCTGACACAAAATCCTTGGGCAGAGGCAGAAGGGCTGTGCCAGGCTTCTGAGCAGGCTTTCATCCACACCTTCCTCCCCGTGGAAAGTAACACTTCTGGCAAGCTTAATTCCCAAGGTGCCTGGGATTACAGGGTAGGTTTTAGGAGCATCCAGACCTAACTGGTCTCCTTTACTCAATGCAAGGTTCACAACAGCCCTTTCTTGCACCTTATACATACAGTGTGATGCTGCACTCTCCCGCTCTCCTTCCAGCCCTGCTAAGTCTCTCCCAGCTGTCATACAGTGCCAAGGCCATATACCACTCACTCAACGAGCTGTGTGGTATCTTTTCATGTACTGAGAAAGAAAACAGTGGGAAGGCTCCAATTTCTATTTTTAAAAAGGAAATATAAATGAAGCACCAAGCAACTTCCACAAGGTCGCATCATGTGTCCCATGGAAAAGCCAGCACTGTAAGGTGAACACAGAGCATCCCTGACACACATCAGCCTCCGAGGAGCTGGCAGTCCTGCTTTCACAGTGGAAATGCCCAGCAAACGCCCTTTGCCCCCTTCAGTGAAAGCCACCAGCAGCAGAACTGCAAATATCTTTATCATCTTTTTGTAGGAAGACAAAAGGACAAGCCAGCAGCGAGTGCCATACCAGAAACTGGACATAAGCTTGTCAAGTTTTAAGGCAGCTTTACCAACAGACCAGCCTGCTTCCTCGGTCCTTCAGCCTTCAAACCAGCATATGCAGAGGAACAGCAGTGAGTGATTGGGAAGTCAGCCAGCCAGGGACACTCTGGGAAGGGGACAAGGTAGCAGGGAGGGAACATGTCGCTGTGTCCTATAAATCCCCACATTCAAGTGAACTGGATGTCTCTGAGCAAGAAAAAGAAAACTGATTCCCGCAAGACAGAGAAGTTTCACCCAGCCCCAAGGCATGTCCCATTGCTTCTCCAAGCAGGGTTTTTCTTGTGCCCAGAGAACACCACTGGCCTCTCCTGCTCCTTGCAACAGCCATCTCCAATTCCTGCCTGGCATCTGTGCACCCTCTGATGTTGCTCGTGGCCACAGGAAATTAAAGATTAAATAGAGGCCCATGGTCACAGCAAAGACAATGCTGTCTGCAACACACCGCTCAGCTGGGATCATTACTCAGACAGTAGCAATGGGTGATGGCCAGTATCCTCATATCACAAATGGGAGAAGCCCAGGAATTCCCCAGGAATCAGGGCAAAACAGACTATGCCCTCTCTTATCCCAGTCCAAAAACTTGTCAGTAACTAAGGAAACATCTTCGCAGAAGGCACCAGCGTGAGTCTGGAAGCTCCTCTCCGCCAAAGACTGCTTTTTGAGCAATCTTTTTGCCTCGGTACAACCTCCATGGCAGCTCGGAGAGGACAAGTGCTAAGGATTTAAGGGATGGGAGGAGGCAGACCTGCTTGCTCAGTTGCGTTTTGGAGCCAAGAGCATGAAATATGCTAATCCTGCCCATCTCCTCTGCCAAGCACTGTAGACCCAGAACTGAATGCATAATAAAACATTCACCCAGTTTTAACCAGAAGTGAAATGAGTACCACAGCCTCAGCTACTGAATTCATGCATGCTGGAAAAACAGACCTCCTATTACTCAGAAGAGCTGGACATGAACCAGTGACCTAGAAAGAAAAGCCTGCATCTATGTCCCATCACTCTCCACCTCCTCATTGCCCTCCAGTCATCCAGCTTGCCTGAATTTTTCAAAGCCCTTCTCTGAGGAAGTCACAAAGCAGAAAACCATGACACTGCACATCATGCCACAAGGAAAAATCTCAGCTGGAGCCAAAGGGCATGGGGCAGGTGGCTTCACGGTGGCCTGGCTGACCCTCAGCTGCTCTCCAAATTGTTGCCCCGATTATATTAATCCAGTTAAAGGCCAACTCTTCCTTCAGATGAGTATAGCTAAAAACTCATCCCTCAACACCATTCCTCTGAAAAAATCCCAAAGCAGAATCACTCCTCGCCAGACACCGTGCCAGCCATTGAAACTTTCTGAACTGATTTCCACTTTTGACAGACACCAAGTTTCTCTTGCGCACTGTTGTGTTGCTAAGCTCACAGAGGCCCCAAAGGCCCCGCTATAAGCCAGTAACATCAGTCTGTTCCACGGGAGCCTGAGATGCTGCACCTCAGAGCTGATCCCCTTCCCCAGTCACTTGGAAAGTCAGCAGCCAGGAGGTTTTTAACTGCAGGAGTCTCAGCGAGGGTCACGTAGGTGCTCTGTTTAGGAGGAAGAGGAAGGCTAATGCTTACAGTAAACTTTTATTCAATTTATGTTAAAGCAAAGGAGAGCCAGCCAGGCTGCCTGCCCCAGAGAATGCCTTGCCAAGACC
>NW_009620360.1:114931-118062 GCF_000690535.1 Cariama cristata
CAGAGGTGTACCTTTTACTACCACGTTTGGGAAATTGGCCTCTCTGGCAGCAGACTACAACTGTACATTTGAATGTACAGCTCAGGAGTTTCAGAAAGTCAAATTAGATGCTTAATGAAGAGTAGAAATCATAGTGCGAGCATTGTTGCCGTGTGTCTCTGAGCACGGGTGGCACAATCAGCCTTTGTCAAGGCTGGAGCTCAAGAGACAGCAGCGCGACAGGGTTAGTTCCAATGACTGGCACAGACATACTGCCTTTATATTTCTTTATAGTACTACTAAAAATAAATTTAAATAAAAACACTTAAGTCACTGCAATTTTCCACAGTTCCAAAGAGCCATACACTGCTTGGGCAGAGTTCAGGGTCCCTCTCTTCCCCCCTGCACCTCTCCCTTTTCTCTCCACACAGAGGATTCAAAGTGGAAGGAAGATCAGGAGCCCCTGGCAAGGAAGCCGGTCGGTACCTGGGTTTTACTGGTGGCTCTCAGAGACTGCAATGGACGAGGGACCGAGCCTCAGTCTTAGCAGACAGGCATCCCCTTCGCAAAGCCATTGCCACAGACCTCAGCCCTTTGTCAAAGGCAGCAACAGGAGGCAGATCACAGTTACGTCCTCCAGAGAGGGGCAAGGTCTGCACAGTTCCAAAACACCTCCCCAGGAACAGCTCCGGCCCAGCTCTGCCTACCTGCATGCAGGGATGCCTCCCAGGTCCAAGAGGCAATACACAAGGCTTTGAGATGGCATGGGGAGCTGCACCAAAAAGCTCATTTAAAATAGGCAGTCAAGGAAAGAGGGTAGCCCTTCCCAATTTTAGCTGCTAGGAATGCATCAGATCACAAGAAATGAGACGCAAACAGTTAGAGATCAAGCAGAGCTGAAGCCAGTTTCTTTTATTTGCTTTATAACTAATTAAAATAATAATTCCAGGATGCTTTTGTCCCCAAAAGGCTCCCAAGTTAGACCTCTAGTAAAAAAGGTCTACACACATAGAGCTGAGCAATCCCCTGGGGTGGGTCAAAAGAGCACACAGCAAAAGCTGCTTTGAGAAAAGAGAAAATGTCACAGACGCTTGAGAGGCGAACAGAAACACAGGCAGAGAAACTCAGCCCTCAGATTGCGACTAACACCAAAACCTTCAGCAAATAACTTACAAGAGCTTTACTGACCACAGTGGTCAGAACATCCACTTTACTGCCCATGGAAAAATGGCTCTGTAACACCAGTCTGCAGCACCAAGGTCTAGTTTATACTAGAACAAGAGTGTTTTGAGGGTGTACTAGAAAATGAGTGTTTTGAGGGTGTATTTTACACCAGTAAACGCCTACCCACAAAATAAACTGGACTGGCTGAAGCCGTTTTCACCGGCAAAATGCCATCTATATCAGGCCTTCAGCTAATATAAATGCTTTTAAAGAGAAAGTAAACACAAGAAGCAAGGCTTCCTGCAGCACCTAGCTACAGTTATCAGATTCTCGTTGCTGTCATTGCACAGAAACCACCTCACTTGCAGAAGAGTTTTTGAGACCACACCAGAAGAGGAGGATGACGCTGTCTCGCAGCAGTCCCAGCTACCTGCAGCCAGGGAGAACCTGGACACAACACCTCCTGTCCCAAAGGAGGGCTGGCGAAGAACAAAGTACTCAAACCAGAACTACGTTCTTCATTGTTAATGAATGACTAGGCTGACCTTTACCCCAAATGAAGAAAGAGAATGTTTTTCCAGGAGGATCAACAGTGATTTCTGTATCAGGAACAATAAATATTTCCCTAGGTATGGAAGGCGATGCATTTCTTTCCTTGGTTGGTATTAACACCACACATGCAAAGATCTAATCCAAAGCATAGCTTGGTTTCAACACTTTCCACAATAAAGACAAATTATGCCACTAAACTAAAAGCGTGCAACATGCCTGAGGCTTTGCAGAACATCAGGCCTCATCTACGTTGCACGCTGGAGCTGCTCTGGGACGCTACTTTAATCCAACTGCTATCAGGTAACAAGAGACTGCCGTACCAGGACACTCTTGAAACTTAATCCATGCTAACCATAGGGGCAAATTTACCAAGGACTGGTTGAGCTACACTGCGACTCTGTAAACACATTTTCACATTCAGCATGTCAGTGACCTTAACTCAGTTCAGTTAGTAGACTTCAAAAATGAATCAAGCTAAATCAAATCAAGGGTACTTAAAATTCTGAATAAGAGCATCTACACAGTGATTTAATTCACTTTAATCAACCCAATGGAAAGGTTAATTGGATTAATTTTCTTGAGTAGCCATGTGTGGACAGACTCTAAGGATGAGATCTTGGCCACACAAAAATGACCAGTAACAATTTTGCTAATGACTTAATAGGACCTACATTAACCCCTAAAACTTCAGCACATGGGTATTACTTTTCTTCTAGTAGCAATGAAGAAGTGAAGCATTAAAGGATGGCAAGAGGTCAAAAGGAACCTCCAGGTCCCTGCACAGACACACACCTTCTACTCTTGACTAGCTGAATCATCAAATTCACACTTGCTGTTTTGTAAGAATTTAAATTTTTAAAAAAAGAAATGGCCAGCGGCAAGGAAAACAAGTTTAAGGAATTTTGGTTATATTTAGACAGGCATTCAGAGCTCTCCATTACTACAACGTAAATCTAACCACTTGATTCTGACAGAGCTTCTACAGATTTATATCACTGTCAGAAAGAACAGACCCTACCTCGTACAAAGCTTTTCAAACCCAAGGGAGCTCCACAGCACACGTGAAGCAGATACCCTGATAACAGGGAAGCCGAGGCCAACCTGGCCCAACTGAAGGTGAATCTGAGCACTGAGCAGAAGCTGAGCCACACGCAGCCGCTGGACACCCAGAAGGCGAGCGGAGCCGCTTACAGCCCACCCTTCCCCTGCACTCTTGGGGTGCACGGGGATTTTGCAGAGTGGAGGCAGCTACCTGGTGCTCCAAAGCTCCATACAGGTCAAAGTGTTTACAAAACCCCTGTGAACTCAAGTATTTTTAACCGGGACCTCAATGCCGTCAGTCCCGCTCAAATCACCGAATCTGGATATTCACAGTTCTGCTCCCATTTTTCAGTGCCCCAAGCAGAGCCTCCAAACCAGCCAAGCCAAAACTGCAT
>NW_009620361.1:0-8777 GCF_000690535.1 Cariama cristata
TGTAACGCTGCGGCCCAGGCTGGGGCAAGCGTACCGGCGCACTGGGCTGTCACCTGCCCGTCACGGAGCAGCGATTGAGGGAGGGCTTGGTTTTAGTGGGGGGTTGCGTCAAGGAACCGTTGACGCTGCTGAAGTCTGCAGGAGACTGAGCCAGAGAAGGAGCGTATTGGGTGCTCGCACTGTGGGCCCAGGCCCCTCTGCTTGTAACGCCGGTGTCTGCGGTGCCCTTGCTGTGAGTTGTCTTGTAATGCAGGCTGCGCAGTTAGAATTGGTGTCAGTGTGACTATGGCAGGTATTTGTGGTGTCGACTTGGCTTACTAGAATTGCTGAAGCTGTTTCTGTATACCCTGAGTTTTTCTCTTCCCTCTCCCTCCCCTTTTTTCATTCTTCAAGGTGAACTTCACAGTAGACCAGATACGGGCCATCATGGACAAAAAGGCCAACATCAGAAACATGTCTGTGATTGCCCACGTTGATCACGGCAAATCAACCTTGACTGATTCTCTGGTATGCAAAGCTGGTATCATTGCCTCTGCCCGTGCGGGGGAGACCCGTTTCACTGACACAAGGAAGGATGAGCAGGAACGGTGCATCACCATCAAATCAACGTGAGTTCCCTCCCTTCAGGCACCTCAGTGCTCCTGCTGCATGGTCTGAGCTCAGGGGGCCTTGAGTCTTCCACTGGTTTGATCGTGAGATGAAAGAAGACAGCATCAGACTTTCTCTGGTCTAGTTCAGAAGCTCCTCTCTTGCTTGTCAGGATTGTTTAAATGAAAGAGCAAGTATTGATTGGCTGCTGGTGAATCATAGAGCACTATGTTGGTGGCCGCTGGGAAATAGATATGCAGCGGGAGCTTCAGCCTTCCATTTTAGCACTGGGGCTGTTGGATGTGGCTGATATCTGCTAGAGTCCCGCAGATGCAATGCGGAGATTGTCTTGGGAGCATCTCTGGTGACGTATCCGGCGACTGTGTCACCACGGGCGGTTTGAAGACCCTGACGGACATGAACAGGGATCAAAAAGGTGGTTGGGCCTAGTAGAAGAAGCATAAATCCTTGCTTGAAAGAAATGGAACTGTCTTTGAGCACTTTAAATTGCACGGAGTCAGAAGAGGTTATGGTTTCAGAAGAGCTTAGGAAGGGCAGATTTTGGCCTGCGCTCCTGGTTATTTCCCACACTGACCTCCCAGGAATATGCTTCAGGAAAACCTTAAGCCCAGGCATAGCTGTCTATGCAGGATAAAAGACTGTTTCTAAGCGTTGGGGAGGGGTGAGGTGTAGATGATAACTTTAACATTTTTTTCTCTCATTTCAGAGCTATTTCCCTCTTTTATGAGCTCTCTGAAAATGATTTGGCCTTCATCAAGCAGAGCAAGGATGGTTCTGGTTTCTTGATCAACCTGATTGACTCTCCTGGGCACGTAGACTTCTCCTCAGAGGTCACTGCTGCTCTTCGCGTCACTGATGGTGCCCTGGTTGTTGTAGACTGTGTCTCTGGTAAGGCTTTCTGCAGCCATATGCGACTGGAGTGGATGTTGGGCGATTTTGAAGCTGAGGATAACTAACTGCCCTGTGTTTGTCAGGCGTGTGTGTGCAGACAGAGACTGTGCTGCGTCAGGCCATTGCTGAGAGGATCAAGCCTGTCCTGATGATGAACAAGATGGACCGAGCACTGCTAGAGCTGCAGCTGGAGCCAGAAGAGCTGTACCAGACCTTCCAGCGCATTGTGGAAAACGTGAACGTCATTATCTCCACGTATGGAGAAGGAGAAAGTGGCCCCATGGGAAACATCATGGTAAGTGGGAGGCTGGGAACGCTGTGTTTGAAATAATCCCCTTTAGTGAGAGGGAGCAGTTGTCTCCTGAGTTGTTTTTTCCTATCTAAAGTGGAGAAGCGAGAGTAGAATAACAAAGATGCCTGTACTACCCAAGCTTGCGCTGGTTTGGAACTCTCGCTGGCTTTCCTCTGAAATCTTCTGTTAGCTCAAGACTTAAGCAAGTAAAACCTAGAAATGCAAGAAAGGGTATTTTTACCAAGGGTGCCCTTGTTTTGTAGGACACCGCCTTGTCCACATCACATCTGTGATGTCGGCTGATGCGAGGTCCTAGGCTCCTACGCAGCATCCCTACCCTGGCCATCTTCTGAAATGGAAGGCCAGTAGGTGTTTGCCAGTCCCTGTGCTCCAAGCACTGTTCCCTGCTGGGTTCCTGGGTGGTGACCAGGGCTGTCGGCTGGAAGTTCTGAGGAAACATTTACGCTTTGTTCCTGTTGAGCACTCTTCTGCGTGCTGCGTGTTTTCATGTATGGCTGATCCTCCCCGTGAAGGACGGGAATCTTACCTGCAGACAAATTTAAGCAGTTGCTGTCTTGTATCTACGTGGTTGAAGTGAAGAAAAACCAATCTAGTTCTGTGGTACAAAGCTAAAATGGCTGGGCTGTCCCTGGACCCTGGAGATGGCCTCTGTTGCAGAACTGATCGAGAGTCCCATAGTCCTGAAGCTCCATCTTCAGACTCTTTTTGTGCTGGAGTATTGTGTGGGATGGAGCAGGCTGGCTGCTGTGAGAGCTGTGGCTGTTCCTCTGTGTAACCTAGCTCTCCTGTTCCCTTTCAGATTGATCCGGTGCTTGGTACCGTTGGCTTTGGTTCTGGCCTGCATGGCTGGGCTTTCACCCTGAAACAGTTTGCTGAAATGTATGTTGCAAAGTTTGCGGCCAAGGGTGAGGCCCAACTGAACCCGTCTGAGCGTGCCAAGAAAGTAGAGGACATGATGAAGAAGCTGTGGGGAGACAGGTGAGGAATCGCAGCTGTTGATTTGAATTCCAAATCAGCTCTGTGTGGCTGCAACCTGATGCTGTAGAAGATTGGTAAGGAGGGAGGATGTGGTCGTGCCTGCTTACGGCCCTGTCTCAGTGACTTGGTGCATGTGCTAGCAAAAGAACTGTTTCCCATGACATATTTGTGGAATAGGAAAGACACAGGTAAATGAGGAGGAGATGGTGAGTTAGCAACAGCAGTTAAATGCATTTTGGTGAGCTCTGAAAACCTTGAGAGCGATGCGGGAAGGTATGAAGAGTGTTCTTACTGGGCAGCTCTTTCCTCTGTCCTGAGCAAGCAGAACAAGCCACACTTCTGCAGTTGAACTGAGCACTAATACTTGTCTGACTTGATTCTTTCTCCAGGTATTTTGATCCTGCTACTGGCAAGTTCAGCAAATCTGCTACCAGCCCTGATGGAAAGAAACTGCCCAGGACCTTCTGCCAGCTCATCCTTGACCCCATCTTCAAGGTGAGATCCTTAGAGTTCAGCTCTTGCTGGTGCCTTGTGTTCTCTGGTTCGGTTACAGTGTGTGATGATGGAAAATTTCTTCACTTTGACCTGACTTGTCTGATTGAAGAAATTTAAATATCTGACACGAGCCTAGCTGGTTACCCTGTGTGGACAGGGAGGTTCATAGTAGATACTGTGCAGGCAAGTACGTGTCTGAGCCTCTAAATGGATTCAGCTGGGTAATGAGCAAGAACAGAGATTCTCTTCAGAGACATTTGTGCTGCTGCTTCAAACTGAGTCACTGGTGACATCAATAACTGCTGCTGCTGTTCCAGGTTTTCAATGCAATCATGAACTTCAAGAAAGAGGAGGCGGCTAAACTGATTGAGAAACTGGACATCAAGCTTGACAGTGAAGATAAGGACAAGGAGGGCAAACCCCTGCTGAAGGTGAGATTGGTCTGAAGTCTCTGTGGGAAGGAGACAAGTGGTGGTGCTCCTGCCACTATGTCCACTTACTAAGCAGCTACAAACCCTGCTTGAGTAGGAAGGTGCTGTTGGCAGTTTGGAGGTTGGGGAAGCAAGGGAAGGTTAATTGCCTGGTTGTGAACAGTCTAACTGGGTCTTGCTCCTCTGGTCTCTGCTCAGGCCGTGATGAGGCGGTGGCTGCCTGCTGGAGATGCCCTGCTGCAGATGATCACCATTCACCTGCCTTCCCCTGTCACAGCCCAAAAGTACCGCTGTGAGCTGCTCTACGAGGGACCCCCTGATGATGAGGCTGCCATAGGTATGATGCACCGCTGCTTTGCTGCCAGGCATCTCTTCACATAAGTGTTCAGTGCTCCAACATGCCTGTGGCCATCTTGTTCTCCAAGAACACAGCTTGGTAGCTGCTGTGATTCTTGAGTCTGTAGCTTTTCTAGCATGGATCAAACAAGCTTATGAGCTAGCTAAGTAACTGGAGAGTAGCTGGGGTATATGCCAAAGGCTCAGGCTGAGCCTGTGTTTGTTTAAAAGATCTCTCGGTGATGTGATCTTTGTTTCTGTTTGGGCTGGCCAGCTGTCCAGACGGAAGTCAACAGGCTGCGACAACAGTGGGTACAGGTCTTGTGTTGGGATTTGGGGGTGGGTGCGGGGACAGGGTGTCTATGCCAGATGCTGGAAATAATACTGAACAAGTTGATCTCTCCCCCTCCTCCCAGGCATTAAGAACTGTGACCCTAAAGGCCCCCTGATGATGTACATCTCTAAAATGGTGCCAACCTCCGACAAGGGACGTTTCTATGCTTTTGGACGTGTCTTCTCTGGTCTCGTCTCAACTGGCTTGAAAGTCAGAATCATGGGACCAAACTACACGCCTGGCAAGAAGGAGGATCTGTATCTGAAGCCAATTCAAAGGTCAGTCCTGGCTGAGGTGCGCTTTGTGATTCAGATCTGTGGTTCTAGTACTGTCTTGGGTCTCCTCTCATCTCTGAGGCCTCCAAGGTGCTTGGCTGTGGACTTCAGGTCTGCTGCTGAACTCCAGAATACTGCCTGGTGGGACCTCTTCTTTTAAACTTCATTAAAACAATTTTCTGTTTTGCCAGGACCATTCTCATGATGGGCCGCTACGTTGAACCCATCGAGGACGTGCCTTGTGGAAACATTGTTGGCTTGGTTGGTGTTGACCAGTTCCTTGTGAAGACTGGAACCATCACCACCTTCGAGCACGCTCACAACATGAGAGTCATGAAGTTCAGCGTCAGCCCTGTTGTGCGTGTGGCTGTGGAAGCCAAGAACCCAGCTGACCTGCCCAAGCTGGTGGAAGGACTGAAGCGTCTTGCCAAGTCTGACCCCATGGTGCAGGTGAATGTCCAAAATGGTTTTGGGGACAGTAGAAATCCTGTCCTTCTGGCACTGGCTTTTAATAGTGGGTGTACTGGGGGTGCTCAGAGAAAAGTTTTGAGTTGAGTATTGGTCCCAGCCCTCCTGAAGTGGGAAGGAATGCTGTGTTTCACCTTGGGGTTAGTGCAGAGTCATCCCCAGATCAGTGGAAAGAGCATCTAAAAGTAGCTTGATGAGTCAAAGACAAAAATCGGAGACGGTCACCAGTGTTTTATGTGCGAGAGCTGTCGTTGCATTGCAGTCAAAAGCCTCACCTGCTGTATAAATTGTCTTTCCAGTGCATCATTGAGGAGTCTGGGGAGCACATCATCGCTGGTGCCGGGGAGCTGCACTTGGAGATCTGCCTGAAGGATCTGGAAGAGGACCACGCGTGCATTCCTATTAAGGTAGAGGGGCTGCAGTGGCAGAGCTGTTGCGAGAGCTCTCAGCGGGTATCTGGTGAGCTGCGGTTTGGTTGGTGGCTCACTGCTCTTCTCTGCTCTTTTTCACTGCAGAAATCAGATCCTGTAGTGTCCTACCGTGAGACGGTCAGCGAGGAATCCAACGTGATGTGCCTTTCCAAGTCCCCCAACAAACACAACAGGCTCTACATGAAGGCCCGACCCTTCCCGGATGGCTTGGCCGAAGATATTGACAAGGGTGAAGTCACTGCCCGCCAGGAGCTGAAGCAGCGAGCTCGTTACCTGGCTGAGAAGTACGAGTGGGATGTCACCGAAGCCAGGAAAATCTGGTGCTTTGGTCCCGACGGCACTGGCCCCAACATCCTGACTGACATCACCAAGGGAGTGCAGTACCTGAACGAGATCAAGGACAGTGTGGTGGCCGGCTTCCAGTGGGCAACAAAGGAGGTAAGGGAAGCGCCTGGCTCCGGTCACGGTGGGGCTGAGATCGCTCCGGGGCAGGCAGTGTGCAGTGTCATAAATGGCTACTGCGCATCTTTCTTCTTTTCAAAGAAGTTTCAGAAAAACCATCACATCCAGTGCAATGTGCTTGTAATTCAGAAGTATCTTTTAGGGTAAATGAAACTTCATGACAACTGGAGTGAAGATGCCATGTCACTTTAGAGACACATGAAACACACAACCTCAAGACAAAAAGCTTTCTCCCAGGACTGCAGAGAAATTCATTATGGCAGCATGTACTTAAAACTTTAAAAAGCTTTTCAGAGAGCAAAATGCAAGAGCAGGGACAAACTATTAAGATGAATAACACAACTGGCATCAAAAGAAAATGAAAAGTACTCTCAGAGCCTCAGCAAAGATCTGGCCTTGTTTAGCAGTTATTTCTTCAGAACTAGACAAGAGGTGGCTCCAAAATAACAAGTTGACAGGTAGACTGGGAATAGCAACAGGAGAGGTTTTTTCTTTTTTTTTTTTTTTTTTTTAAAGTTGGTTTCAGTCTGAAGAAGAAGATAGCATGCCAACAACTCTTTTTGTCCCGGTAATGTGGAAAACTACTTTTCCTGGACAAATACTTGGGTTGCAGCAACATAAATGTGTGTCAGCACTTCTACTGCTGATGTGAACCTTGGAGCTGTTGCATGGTAGATGGTTTCAGTGTCTGTAGTCTTCTCGGGGGAGCTGCAGAGGTGACTCGGAGGCAGGAGTAGCTGGTTCTTAGGTCCTAGGCAAGGAAGATTTGCCAAATGGCTTCTCGGTGGGCTGAGCGGGCTGTTGTGCTGCCTGCTCTGGGACCCACTTCCAAGGAATGCCCATAAGGTGAGGGACCAGAGCTTTCTGGTAGGGAACGCCGGCTGTCCCCTGACATGGTGTTGGTTGAGCCCCTCCTGTGCTTTTTCCAGGGGGTCCTGTGTGAGGAGAACATGCGTGCTGTGCGTTTTGATGTGCATGATGTCACCCTGCATGCGGATGCAATCCACCGTGGAGGCGGGCAGATCATTCCCACTGCCAGGAGATGCCTGTACGCCTGTGTGCTCACCGCTCAGCCCAGGCTCATGGAGCCCATCTACCTTGTGGAAATCCAGGTGAGGAACCTGTGCTCAGTCCGGAAGATCCTGGGTGAAGAAAACATGAGCGAGCGGTTTGTGGTCCTGACACCTCTCTCTTGCAGTGCCCGGAGCAGGTGGTCGGTGGCATCTATGGTGTGCTGAACAGGAAGCGTGGCCATGTGTTTGAGGAGACCCAGGTGGCTGGTACCCCCATGTTCGTGGTGAAGGCCTACCTGCCCGTCAACGAGTCCTTTGGTGAGTGTGCTGGGCCTGCGTCAGCTCCTGGGAGCTTGACGCCAACCCTGGGAAGGAGATCCGTTGTGTCCAGCCATCTGACTGCAACGGTCGTAGGATGATTTGAGGTTGGAAAAGACCTTTAAGATCAAGTCCAACTGTTAACCTAGCAACTGCCAAGTCTACCATGTCCCTAAGCCCCACATCTCCATGTCTTTTAAACACCTCTAGGGATGGTGACTCAGCAGCTTCCCTGGGCAGCCTGTTCCAATGCTTGACAACCCTTTCAGTGAAGAAATTCTTCCTAATACCAAATCTAAACCTCCCCTGGCTCAACTTGAGGCCATTTCCTTTTGTCCCATCACTTCTTAAGAGACTGACATCACAGGGTGGCTTGGGAGCAGAGGAGCATTTAAAGGCCATCCAGTCCAACCCCACTGCCGTGAGCAGGGACAGCTTCAGCTCAACCAGGTTCCTTAGAGGCCCCATCCAACCTGACCTTGAATGTGTCCACGGATGGGGCATCAACCACCTCTCTGGGCAACCTGTGCCCCTGTTTCACCACCCTCGCCATCAAAAGTGTCTTCCTTCTATCTGGTCTGAATCTCCTTTCTTTTAGTTTTAAAACCATTATCACCTGTCCTGTTGCCACAGGCCCTACTAAAGTCTGTGCCCATCTTAGAAGCCCCCTTTTGGGTACTGAAAGGCTGCTGTAAGGTCTTCCTGAATCTTCTCTTCTCCAACCCTCTCTCTCCTAGCCCTTCCTCATGGTAGAGGTGCACTGTGGTTGGCATCTCTGTAGGCTTTTGGGTGCTGCTTTGGGCTCCTTTGGTCTAGAGGTGCCGGTGGTGACCCAGAGTGTAGGCTCTACACCTGTTTCCTTTCCAACTCACTCTCCTCTCTTCTTCCTCACAGGTTTCACAGCAGATCTGAGGTCTAACACCGGGGGCCAGGCTTTTCCCCAGTGCGTCTTTGACCACTGGCAGATCCTGCCTGGGGATCCCTTCGACAGCGCCAGCCGTCCCTGCCAGGTGGTGGCCGAGACCCGCAAACGCAAAGGGCTGAAGGAAGGCATCCCTGCCCTCGACAACTTCCTCGACAAACTCTAATTAAACTCGTCGGACTCTGGGGGAAGGGAAGGGGAAAAATTAATTAATTAGCGTTAATGCCCATGCAAAGGGGTAGACGCCTGTGACCACCATCTCTTTGCATTGTTAATTAATCGGTTTCATAGCGATTTGAGACTTTAAATGCAGAAAGGAAAAAAAAAAAAAAGCCTTATAGGTTTCTGTGTTGCACATGACTCATCTTTGCCATTGTAACTAAAACATTTCCACTAGATTTGCCCGATTCTGTATTTATTTGACTCAAAAGCATTGCTGGGGGAGGGGATGTGCTCCTTCATTTCTCCCAAAATAGGGTAAATCGATGCAAAATGAGGAAG
>NW_009620361.1:8790-9047 GCF_000690535.1 Cariama cristata
ATGGGGAAGGGGAGGGGGGGAAAGAGGCCCGTCTGCAGTGTGACTGTCCGTCGTGACCATCGCCGCCTGTATTAGTGCCACTGGAATTAATAAAATTGGATAATGGTGATCGATGTGGTTTGGGTGCTTTTCCCAGGCAGGAATGGGGCGCCCCCTTGCGGGCGGGAGGACCGGGGTGTGTGTGTGTGTGGAGACACGGTGCTACGGGTGGGGCGGACCCCACTAGTGCGCTCACCCTTAGCCCCGCCCACTCGCGG
>NW_009620362.1:0-40294 GCF_000690535.1 Cariama cristata
CTTGGCAAGCACATCCGCCAGCTCCTTCAGTATCCTCCAGTGAATCCCATCCGGTCCCATAGACTTGTTCATGTGTAGGTGGAGCAGCAGATTGCTGACTGCTTCCTTCTCGTGTTTGGACTGACCTACCTGACTGAGACTCATGTGTACTTTTCAGCTGATTGTCCTATTGGTCTGGGTCAGGGGAAACAAGAGAATAGTACTTGTCTTATCTTAGTAAGAGTTCCTTTATGGAGGGAAGTATTTGGGAGGGAGAGGAGGAGCGGGTAGAAGAGTCATTCCCAGAATAACTCATGATATTGCAATAAAGAAAAGGCTATACAGATGTATCTGCATTAAAAAGGATAAAGTTCTGATTATGCATCCTGCTTTCAAAAACTTAACTTTTTTATTTTTTTTCCTTTTTTATGTGCAGACATCTTGGATCTGTTTTTTTTAATACTTGTGACTGACAGCAGTTAAAAAACAATTGAGATCTTCCTGAGGAAGTAGGTGTCCTTTCTTCAAGAAGACAGCCAGAATAACCTCTGAGAAATAAATTCATATTTAAGCGCCTTTTTATGGAAGAGTAGAAGCTAAATCCTTTCTTTGATCTGAAAGAAGAATACTTTCTTGAGGACTTCAAATAATAATCGCATCCGGGAGTCTCCACTCAGCATCTTCTAACATTGCTGCAAGAAATACCTTTCCATCCAACATGACTTAGGCCTGCCTGCAGCTTACAAGATCCTAAAATGCTAGCAGGTATGCTGAAATAGCAGCTGGCATTCAGGTGTTTTTCAGTGGTGGGATAATTGTGTCCTTTGGACATTTTCCCAAAATGGTTCTTCTTGAAAAATAAAAGAAGATTTCTTCATTTTCATCAGTATTATTGAGACTTCAAGCATAAACCTCTGTGTTTAGAGCAATTACTGTTCAAGCCTCATCTGCGGAAGTACACAGAATGCTGCACATAGAGTTTCACTTATTCATTATTTTTTTAAGCTTCAAATGGATGAGTTTAGTACAGTGTTGCAAGGCAAATCAGCCTCTCACTGCTGCGTGTGAAAACAGTCGAAGAATCCTACAGTGGTCCCTTCAGACCTGCTGCAGGGCTGGTGAATGACAGTACTTTTTGTCTTGCCTGTCTGCTCATTGTATTTTTGAACAGTTTTCTTTTTAATCTCTTGAGACTGAGCACCAGAGTAACCTTGTCAAATAGGACAGTCTCCACACTATCTGCTCATGATTATAAAGAAATGTTTGCACAAAACAAACTGATATTGAGAAAGTGTTTTGGCATTTCTAATGGCACTGTCAGACTGGGAGGAAACTGGGAATGTTTTCCCAAAACTGGAAAAGTCCGATGTTTCACTACTGTTGCTGTGGAAACTAGTACTGGTACAGCATGTACTACTTGTTCCTCAGTTCTTTTGCCTGATGTGCAGTGGTGGCTCCTAAGAGGACTCTTATAAATAACATCAGGATACCAGAGAAATTTGCAAGCCTGTTATCTCTTACCTTCCTCTTCTGTGAACTCCAATGCAGACAGAAGAGCTCTGTTGGTTTGGCATTGCCAAGAGAGTGTGGCTATTGCTCTGTGGCAGGAGGAAGGACACAATGAAATGGGAATTCTTTGTGGTGTACCTGTGGGAAAGGAAGAGCACAAAATGTTGCATTATTAGTTCCACTGTGATAAACTCAAACAGGACAGAACCACTAGTTACATCTGGAATTGATGAAGCACGATGTCCTGTGCTGTTAACTCTCATGTGGTTCAGATGTGTACTGCTGAAATAGTCAATCTGCTCACTGGAGTTGTCAGCACCCTGACTATCGTTGAAGGGTGTCATCATTTCAAAAACTGAGACAATCATACTCTTTTCTGAAGTGAAAGGACTTTGTCAATCCCATTGTCACCTCAGGACCATAACAGGCTGATCCCTCAGTGCTCGAAAAACCAGATGCTATGTAAGGAAATTCAGTTGCTGCTACTGATCACACTTGACTTGCTAGTGAGGGAATAGTAGTTTCCCGAGTCCACAAACACTGAAGAGGATCTGCTTCAAGAATACTTCAACAGTTAATTCCTTGATTTGAATAAAGGATGGATATGTAATCGATTCTGTTATCATAGTGGGTAGCTTGAGAACAGGTGCTCCAAAGGTGGCTTCTGCCCATTGACTTCTCTTTGAAGTACGACAGTGTGCCGCTGTATCGCCTGTGTGCTCGCTCGGACAACCAGCAGCAGTCTGGACGTGCAGAAATGATGGACTTGTGGGAGACATCTCAAGGTAACTGGCTAATTTTGATTTGGAGTCCTAACAGTCTGACTCCTACCCAAGTCTGCTAATAAATTTGGTAGCATGCAGAGAACCTCGAATAGCATGGAGATTAGTAGCAGGACAGAAAACGGTGGCTATGTCGGTATTATACAGAAGGTGCACCCTGTCCTGGTCCTCGACTGTGTGCCCATGTCAGGAAGGGACCTGGAGGTGAAACAACCTCCTGATAAGCTGCATAGCAGTGGCTGTGGGTGTTTGGCCTGTAGCATGTTCTACCAGTCTTGCCATCCACTATTTGGAAGAAGTGATAGCATATGGACTTAGAAAATAGTCATTTTGCAGTTGCACAGTCAGCAAACTCTAGTTACCTTTCACCTTTTATTCTTCCTGCTTATGTGTGTGTGGGACCCTCTAAGACAGTAAGACAAGCAAGAGGGTTTTTTGGTTTTGTGTGTGTGTGAATTGTTGTGAATTTTTTACCTTCTTGAGTGGAACAAAATGATTAGGAAGTGATAGTCCTTGCATCCTCCCTGCCTGAAACGAACCAGCTACAAGTTCTCCAGCTTGGTCACTTGGAAATATTTGGTGACATTTAAGTGAATCCTTTTAGACATCTTTGAGGGTCTGTGTGCAATTCTCAGGTTGCCCACAAGCTTCTTTGTTTACAGTGTCTTGCTTAGCTGTTGGACAGCTAAAAAAAAAAAGTAGAAATAACATGGGACTATGATATTTTGAACCTTATAGGATGAGTCAAATTGAGAAGTTTGGACAGTGGTAAAGCTGAGTAAATTCTAGACAGATGTGGTAATACATATGGAACTTGTTATTTGCCAATTTTAGGTGCACATGGAAACATACCTTGCTGAAGCTTTCAATTAACTTTATTTAAATATTAAGGAAATAAAGGTGATAGAAATACCATGGAAAACAAATGCAATAAAAATAGGCTTGTTTCATTGGATTAAACCATTCTTCTGGGACTGCATAAACTATGCTATGTTTTTCTCTGTTGCGCATCTTAAATGGCATCTGTTTATTGGGAACTACTGGCTGGGTGTTCATTGCCATTTTTCTGGATGTGTCTTACGTTCTGCAGTGCTGCGTTCTGTTGAGGATAAGAAGCAAGTACAGAGCTGATAGATATTCAGAGCCAGGACTTAACTTCCTTACCTCCAGCCATCTTCTGATTTGTGGCTGTTGCATGATCTGGTGGTTTGTGGGTTTTATTTGTTTCGACTTTTTTTTTCCCCCTACATAGAAAATGCATATGTGCATCTTCACAGCCTCTGACTAGGAAAAGTCTTTACCTTTGGCATTAACATATTGAACTATATGGTCATAGCAAAATCAGTCCAAGGAGAGGTAAGTGATATTAGCGCTTACAGGTGTAAAGAAATGTAAAATACATGAATGACCTAATTATATTCTACTGCTGGCATAATAAAAGCAGCAGTAGCTTTACAGGAATTGTTGCTGTCTCCTTTATGCCATACCCCTTCTACGTTCGGCAGCGAAGGAATTCAGCTGTAGAATAAGTTTCGTATATGCTGCATGAACTGAGTGCTGAAGGTGGGAAAACCACTTTTGATAAAGTAATTAAAATCTAAACATAGCATTTACTCTGGAGAATTGGAAAATAGAAGACTTGGAAAATAATTTTAGTAAGCATCTATGCAGAGCATAGGATTAATTGTTCTTTTCTGAATTTCTACTTTGATTAACCTCATCTTTATTGTAGAGATAGCACAAAGTATATCCTTGGCACGTTAACGTTTCTCGTCTGTTTTCCTCCAAAGACGGATGCTTTGAAAAAGCAATTAGTTAAAACTGAAGAAAGAGTATCCCCAGTCTTCTTTCATGTTTATCCCAGGGGTATGACTGTGTGGTTGGTTTTTCTCCTTGTTTCATTCTGAGTCCTCAGGCTGCATCTATACTGCAAACCTTTCAGTGGCCAGGCTCTAATACAGGTCAAATCAAGCTGCACCCTCGATGCAGAAACCCAGGTAGAACTAAGTAAACTGTTTGCTCAAGGGTTTGGATTGGATAGCACAGATAAAAGTTAATACTGATTGTATATGAAGGCTTAGTACCTTGTGTCAACGACAAACAGTATGTAATGATGAACGCATAAATTATTACCCACTTATCAACATAGCACTGGTCTTAAAATTTATTTCCTTGAGTGCAAGGGAGTGGAAAAGATCCTTGACTCTCAAGGAATACCTCTGTGTTCTCGCCTTTTTTTTTCCTTTTCCCTTCTCTTCCATGCTTTCACATGCACCAAAGGAATATATGTGAGATTTTCTAAGCTCCATTGGACCCGTAGCAATCGGAGGCTTATTACTTAACAGTGTTTAGTTTAGTTGTCATTATCAGCTTTGGTGTGACTTGCTTATCAAAACTATTATTTCTCTCTAAATATATTGTCATGTTTATGTCTTCATTATGGGAAAAGAGAATATGAAAAATACTGATTAAATGTGGCTTTTTGATGCGCTTCATAAAAAGAAGGAAAAATTATTCCTTTTATCAGGGAGATAGTAGTGTTGGTAGATCATGCTACTTCTTACTGTGCCACTCCTTAAAAGTCCAGCTTAGAAGGAAAGAGAAGAGAGTGAGTGAGTCGTGGCCTTTCTACATTCTTGTTCGGGTTTTCTGCAATAGAGAAGCTGTTTTACTGCCATTGTGTATATAGTTTTGATACCAGTGTGCTGAATGTTTGTGTATGTGAATGGCATCTGTTTTATAGCTTTTGTCAATAAATACTGGAAAAGGAAAGGGATTTTAGTTACAGCTGAATGTAAACTATGTAGGAAAATATTTTTTTTTAAATCCTCAAATGGAATGACTTTCTCTTCCCCTATTGAATATTTCAGATTTTGCCTTATTTTTTTAAGTTACCTCAGTTTTACATATTTCAATTGTTTAAATAATTTCTGGAAAGAGGATTTGGGGATCATCAGTTTTGAAAATATGTTTTATTACTTTTAATTGCAGTGTCTGATGCTGCTACTTCATTTTGTTACTTTTAATTTTCATTTGCTAGCTGACTGTATGTAATGAGTTGCCCACTATACTGAGGAATGTCTATGACCCATACTTTTATACAAATAATGTAATTTGTCCATTGCTTTTTCTTCCATTATTGATGCTCAAGAGAACAGTAAGGTCCTTCTTATCCATACAAAGTAATGTCTTGAACCACCAGTCACAGTTCCTTATTACATTAAGAACTGCAAGCACAGAGCAAAAAAAATACTGTGTTCCCTACAGAAAGGGTGTTTTCAAACAGCATGTAATAGATTGCTCTGAAGAAGGGTTGAGTCTTTGGTAAGAAAAAAAACACTGGCAAAATGTCAGGATTTAGAAAGATTAGTTAAATGTTCCTATGCATGAGCTAGTCTCCTGTGCATTGTATTGGATCTTCTGTTGGCTGTAGTTGAAAAAGTGAAGTGTCCTAAATTTAACTAATAGTCTCCAGATTTATTTTCCTGGGGAAAACAAAGCCTGCCTGATAATGACTGCTGAACTTGCCTTTTGAGAACCCATTCTGGCAGATGGATCACTAATAGATCCCACCTTCTTTGAGATGAGATCTTTCATCTTCAGGGCAGGAGGAAGTCTCATCGATCTTGCCCTTTGCTGTGCATGTATCATGCAGGGTACTTGGGCAGGGCTCTGGGCAGGACCGTCCCTCAGCAACTGCAGTAGATTAACCATGGTACTAATCCAGATGTTTTCCAAGTTATGAATAAGCTTCTTAATCCTGGCCAGATGCTTTGCAGTCTTTATTTAAACTAAACATGTTTGTTTGCAGAGGAGCAAAATTCAGGTTTCTGTCTATGCGTGGAGAGCTATACTAAAGCCATTGGGGAGGGAATGAAATACATGCCAGCCTACAAGTTGCGGTTTGCAGTTTATAGGGAAGCTGCTTATGTTTTCTTTTTTAAGAGAAAGTAGAATTTATGAAAAGTGTCCATTTTCCAAGTCGTTACACATAGGTTATGTATACACTGCATAAAATTTTCTTCTAAGCTATTAGTGCAAGCTAAGAATATGGAATAAAAATAGGAAACAAATAATTGCTCAATAGAACAGATTATGGTCTTGTGAATTCATTCAGGATAAGTTGAATTCATAGGACTTTAAATCTTCAGGTCTTTGCAGTGTATTTGTATTTACATCAGTATTCACTCCCAGAATTAGGCAGCAATGTTTTTTGCCCTTGTATTTTGATATGTTAAGAGTTTTGTAAAAGTTGTTATCATGAGTTATGGTTCTTGTTTCGTCACCAGAGCAATGTGCTTATCTCTGTTAACCAATTTGAATAGACTAATGGGACTGTGTTGAATCTGTTACAATGCATCAGTCTGATGAAGGTCAGAAAATGAAAAAAAAGGTTGAAAAATAGAACAAACCTGCATGGGTTCAATGCTAGATTTCTTTGACAAACATGGTTGTGTATCAATGTGCTTACATAACCCCTGCTATCCAAACATTTTGATAACTAACTACAGCATTTGGGCACCTCAGAAGCAGTAACTTCATTGTCCTAGTAGCACCTGTGAGGACATTAAATTGTGTTTAAAAGAACATAGCACAAAGGAAGATTTGAACTGAGCTTGGAACTGAACCAAAGTTTCTTGAGTTATGTGCGGTGACCTATTGGCCACAATATCCATTGTCTCCCAGGAATGATAAGTGAATTAATACTGAATTTGTTTTCAATCAATAAGATGATCAAACCCCTGTCTTCAAGCTATATATTTTGGCGGATATTGGTACTGTAAGTCACTGCACATACTGAAAAGTACGATAATATGTTGTGTGAAAACTGGCTTGGCAGCTATGCAAAACAACCAGCAAGGCAGAACTAAATTGCTAAAGAAAAATGGATAGAAAATGGCCTGAACTGAAATGGAAGAACTTACTTACTTCCATGTCTATAATGACTTCAGCTGAAGCTTTTTCAGCTTAACATATCATGTCTTCACTGAAACCATATTAATATTACTTGTCATTTGGTTATGTTATCACAAACAAGTTTGGATTTTTGCTTGGTTCTGTGAGACAGTCATGAGGATATACTAATTTATAGTGTAATATGACCAGTAACAGTAGCCATTACGTGACATTGTGGCAATCCTTCTTTTCAGGGGCCAGAAATTCTATTGGGAATGGGTGTTTTGTTAAGTTTTTTGTCCTCCTAACCTTTGCTGTTTAGGGACGTGTGGTGCTAGCAGATTAAAAAGTGGCCAAAATTAGATGCCAAAATAGTGAGCGTGAAAGATGGGCTCCCTTCAGATTAGTGAAGCTCCTTGTTCAAGGGGTCTCAGTGAATAGCTGAGACACCTCAGTGTGTCAAGCTATGTGGGTTAAATGCCATGGCCCTCTTCTCCAGCAGCCTCAACAGGACAATTTCTGAGTTTTAAGGTAAACGTGTCTTAGTTGAAGCAGACAAACCCATTCCCACAATTTCAGTGACTGAAGTTTCTTCATACACAATACCAGCTGGTTCTTCTCTGTGATAGAGGTCCACAACCCTTGTGTTAACTTTTCCTGTTGCTTTCTGGTTAGATAACAGCCGATACATCTGCTCAGTGCCTGAGTGATGTATTTCTCTTGAAAAGATTGTGGCTTCCTAATCTCGAAAGACTATTTTCATTGCCAAATATCTGATTTATCAAGCAATTTGTTTCTGAATGTTCCTGTTAGAAGACAATTAGTTTTGAATCTGGGAAATGCCACAGTGGAAAAAGCTAGTGCTGCTATTATGGTTAATTTGAAAAAAAAACCCCAAAAAACCAAAAAAAACTTGTACAGGAGACATGTTCAGCATCTTTTGCATATGATCACTTAAAGAAGAAACAGACTTTACTGAAACTGGGACTTTAGGATTTCTATCTGATAAAAAAGCACTCTGGCAAAACAGAAAAATATGTATTTCAAACAGTTTTTAATCTGTAGTGGTGTTTTGGTGTCTTCATTCCTAATTCTACTATTAATGTCAACTAATCTTTATGTTTTTAGAAATAAATTTGCTATTAAGATTTTAAAGCTTTGTTTGCATGTAATTATTGTTTAATTACAGTTTCATTATCTTTCATTGAGTGTTTTTGCTATCTTTTGTATATTCCCTTTCTAAGGCACATCCTCAGTTATTGAAGTATGTATCAAGCCTGTAGGAGGACATTTTCATTAGATAGGACAAGGTAGGATCTTGAAGTTACAGCCTTACGGAGCCACTAATTAAAGATCAAAGTATTACTACCACCCTTACTTTGCTGTTCCCTTGCAAATACAGTTCTCTTGGCAGAAGTTTTGCAATTCTTTTGAATAATCTCTGATGCAATAAATAGGGGTAAGTTCCCAGCTATGCAGCAGAATTTAGATGGCTGAGTAGACTCAAAAATAGGACATTATTACACATGCAAAATTAAATACAGCAATAGTAATTGTATGGCCTGAATGGGAGAGCTAGAAAGTTAAAAGAATTATAAAATAGTGAGGCAACAAACAGTACATAGAGGAAAATACTTTTTCTTTTTAAAGCTCTTATCTTTGTTGCTACTAAGGTTTTGTTTTTTCTTTCTTCTTCCTAAGGTATATGTTTTGCAACATCTTTTATTTTCTCCAATCTTCCTTTTCTTTCTAAGAGGTCTTCTGTGGAATGATATCTGTTTCACTGAATTTTCTACAGTTATACCATAGTCAACCTTAGGGCTTCCCGGTATTTTAAAATTGAATATTTTTTCCCTGTCCCAACCATCTTTTACTCAATTAAAATGACTTCACTAAACCTATTTTTATAAAAGAAGAAAGGAAAAGGGGTGAAAAAAAGTCAAGCACTTACTTAAGAAAAGAAATAGGTCTTTCACAAAAAATATGGATTTTAAGGTTCTGAGCAAGCTAGAGAGACTTGAATAAGTATTCAATATTTTCTTTTTTTTTTTTTTTTTTTTTCTCCTGAATTAACTTTTCAGATATGAACCTGGAGATATTTAAATTGTTTGATGTAGCTTTTGATCACACAGTTCATGAGTAATGGGGAATTTAATACACCATTGTACTCATTCAAGATTATTATTTGAGACATGCACAATGTTCAAGGAGAATTACTTTACATTTGTTGATCATAACAACAATTCTGGTATTTATTTTTGCTGAATTTAACTCTTTTTCCAAGAAAGGAAAAAACCTTTTCATCTCAACACAAAGATAACCAGGCACTTTTTTAGTTAAGGGTAGTTCCTACTGACCTGTTCAATCAAATCTTTAATCAATTCTGCAGCTCTTCAAACATTATATACCTTACTTTTTCCATTACATTTAAGCATCTGAAAAGAGTACCTTGTTATGTCCCAAATTTTCTGCTTTCTGATTTATTTTTTGACTCATTAAAGGAAATACAACTTCATGCAAGTTTTGAAAAGCAAGTGGCTGAAAGAAACACACGCATAATCTCCTTCAGCGCTATCAAAGCCTCTCCTGAAACAAGTTCTTGTGGAAAGCATGTCAGAAATAACATATGAAAGAGAATGTTGTCCTCATCTCAGAGCATGGTGGTACCTGGGTGGGAGTGGACAGTTGGGTCTGTTAAGTAATAAACTCTCAGATCTGACATAGCTGACTGTTTTTCTGAGAGCCACCTCTCCTTCTGACTTGTTATGCAATGTGGGCAAGGAACTCAAGATTCTCCAGACTAATACTGATCTCATGGACATCAATACCAAACCCAAATGATTTCAGTGGGATTTCCCTCCTTCCTTACTTTCCTTGTACAAGAGTGTGTGAAGTACATCAACTTCTGTGAGTAACAATTTTTGAATGTTTTAACATTCTAACACCCATAGTACCTAGTTATTCTGTTTATTGTTAAATAGAGCAGTATTTGAGTTGCAGTGCTGGGAGGCAGGGATGTACCTTACTGCCTTTAACATGCCTAGAGCCATGGCTGAAAACTTTAAGGCCCAAATCTGCCAAACTTCTGGTTATAGTGCCTTGGGTTATTGTACTGTTGATACTGACCTGCCCTCCGTCTTGAATTTGTAGTGGTAGGAATGACTCTTCAGATGAAGAAGCTAAGCCAGGGGTTAGATTCTTGTTTGTTCTTGTTTATTCAGTAAATGTTGTTACAAGAATTATTTTGAATTTGTTTAGGAAGTTATGTCCAAATCTTGCCGAAAGACATTGTAGAGATGAATCTCGTGGTAATTTTTCCAAGTGACCTTAAAATACACTCTTAAATGTCTTTATTAATGATGAGGAGTGTGAGAAAGTGTGTGACTCGGCAATTTTATGCTGGTACAAAATAGGAGGAGCATTCAGTATGGTGTAGGGCATGGTTGCTATTCAAAGGAATCTTGACGTGGTCGAAGACTGGCCTGTGGGATCCTCATCAAGTTCAAAAAAGGCACATGTAAAGTCCCAAACCTGTGATGGAAAAACCCCGTACAGTGGGACAAGCTGGGGGCCAGCTGGATGGAGAGCAACTGTCTGGGGAAAAACATGCAGGGTCATGGTGGGCAAGTTAACATAAGCAAGCAGTGTTGCCTGACAGCAGAGAAGGACAACAGTGTCCTGGGCTATGTTAGTAAGAAAGTAGCCAGCAGGTCCAAGGACATGATCCTTCTCGTCTGTTCGGCACTGGTGAGACCACCTCTGGAGCACTGTGTCTAATTTCTGCTTCCCCCATAGTAGGCAGGCAGTGACATACTGGAGGAAGTCCAGTACAAATCAGGGCAGGAGGACACAGCACATAAAGAGCAACTGAGAGAACCGGGTTAGTTCAGCCTTGAAGGGAGATCTAATTTCTGTCTTCAACTAACTGCTGGGAGGGCGTACAACAGACAGAGCCAAACTCTTAGTAAAGGTACACAGTGATAGGGGAGAGGCAACAGATGCGAGGTGGAACATCTGAAATCACATTTAGATATTAGAAAATGCTTTTCTACCATGAGAGTGGTTAGTTCTGGAGCAGTTTTCCCAGAGTGATGGCAAAATTTCCTACCTTGGGAATATTCCAGCTGGCTTGGACAAGGTCCTTCACAATGGATCGAAGTTGGCCTTGCTCTGAGTGAGGGATTGGACTAGACCACACTACATTGTAGTGTGATCCTACAGAGTGTTCTATGGGATTTTTATAAAACTCTTTTGTATTACTCTTCCACTTCATAAGCTGGCAATTGAAAGCTAAATTAGGAAAACTAGTTTAATATTGATCATCCATACCTTGTTTTGTGTCCATCATTGTTCGCCAATGATGCAATTTCCAACTTAAGGGTAAGCTGGGGTCATGTTTAAGTTTATTTGGTTGAAAGAGGCCGTGCATGTCAGTATCATATATATATATATGTAATTGTTTTTTTCCTAGTCTAGCAGTTTAAGAATAGGCAAATATCAGGCACCTTTTTTATCTGGGGAAAAAATTGTGGGTTTTGACTTAGCTCCTTTCTAGTAGTTGACAGTTAGAATGAGAGGAGATGTCGCCAACTGTGATCATCAGATTTGAAGAGGTATGCAGTAACATTTCCTTTTGACTAAGATTTTGAAATGACATTGCAATGATACTGTTGAAACCTTTACATTTCTAGGTGTTTGCAATCATCTTTACTGAAAGTAGCTACTGAATGGTTTTGTTTTTCTGCGGTAGCACAATTGAAATTATTAAAAACGCAGTGTCCCTTTGAAAGAAAACCCAGCATAAGATGATGCAATAAAATGGATCTCACCACTTTAAAAGTATACACTCAGGGCCATTAAAGTCACCATTTATCATTCTGTGTTTTGTTCAGCTTTTCCTGATTGTATTCAGTGAAATCTAAACATCTTAGCTTTGTTTATATTCTGAACAAAGACCTCTAAGAACACCTGCTTTAAACAATAGATAGGCTATGCTCTGGAAAACATCCTCCTCTAACATCCTCCCTCATCAGATTAATTTTTGAGAGAAACAATGTTCTTACAAATTGCTTTTGTATGATTTGCATTGATTGTTGATGCACCACATAAAAATCAGAATCTTAAAAGTAGGATGCTTTGAAATGTCTAGTTGTTAGGAAATGTTGGTATCTCCATAAAAGTTAGATTTGTTAGTTTTGTTTCCCAGAAATGGATGTATGGTGTCGTATCTTGATGTTTGCCATGTTGACACGTTGCTGTGTGATGGTATGTATGTTTAATATCTTCCTCCCCCCAACTCCTAGTCTGCCATTTTTTTTTCTTCCAGTTTGTTTTCAAAATGCAAATTTATTTTCTAATGTCTAACATACTGAAGGAGGATACAAAGTAGATTGGTGAATTAATCCTCTTTAAAAGGTTCAAATCTACTTTTTTAGGTCCTTCAAAGTATATGCTGTATCAGTGCATGCTGGCAGGTGCCACCCATGAGAAGTCGGCTATATAAGCTGAAGTTAGGTCACAAAGCTGAACAGTTTCTTGGAGACCAGTGCTAAACCTGTTGAGGTATTAATATCTTTCTGCTTCGTGGTTCAGACGGGCAGATCTGTCTGCACCCTACCAAAGGTGCACAGGGTGCATGACTGCAAAGTTGGAAGGGACATCCAAATTTATGAAAAATTGCTGGACAGAAATTGTATTCCAAATGGCAGTTGCAACCAGCTCTGTAGTGTCTATTGAGCAATTAGCTGACCTTCAAACTAACTTATTTTTCAGCTTGATTAGAAGAAAGCAGCGGGAGTCTTCCTCTAAGGTTTTTTTTTACATAGGTAGGGTTAGACTGTTCATTTGATTATTGTGTGGGAGTTCTCTGACTGAGACTTTTCAAAAAAGTTTGCTTTTTTTGAATTTAATAAAAAATGAGATTCTGGGGGGCATAATGGTTCTACTGGGTCTTTTCTTCATAAAAACAGGACAGAAACATAATTTTTTCATTGAGACAGGACTTTTTAAAGGCAAGTTTCTACTCCAAGCCTCAGGTTTTCCATTTGCATAAGTTTTCATGATAGTAATAACTTTTTTCTTTTGTATTTGAACACCAATTTTCAAGTGTTCAGCAGTTAACAGAACTAAAATATACATACTTTCAATTCCAATTTGATTTGTTGCTGTAAACTTAAACTCAAGACCTCTTCTACAGAACTAGTCTCCACTTTAAACTGATGGCAGAAGAAATTATTGCTTGCAATAAAAGAAATCTTAAAGATAGTGATATGCATGGTGTTTGTTGGGATCTGTCAGCTGTGCCTTAAAGAAAGAATGTGCTTATATGCACATTGAGTACTGTTTATGAAAGACATGGTTTTCTCAAATGCTGTGGATGTGGTTAGCACCTCAAGTATTTCACTGGAAAAGTTGGGTTTGACAGCCTTGAAGTAACACAGACCTTTAGAATAGAAGGCCACAACGAGAGTCTCCAAACATCTGTGTATCAACACAGGACATTCCTGAGACAAACTGAATAGTGTGTGACTTCACTATATTTTGTTTGTGTGCTTGATATCCTGTATTATGTTAACATTGACTGTTTTGTTTGGTTGGGGAAAAATTATAATGTGAGTTGTATTGCTTAGATGATATTTCTCAAGTAGTACTTAAGCACTGCGTGAAGCAGACCTCTATTAAGTTCCTCACCTCTGAATGTGTATGAAAGTGCACTGTCTGGGCTCGTTGCAAAGTAGGAAGTGTTCTTTGGGTAAATGACACTTCAAATGAGATCTGTTGGCATTTAAAAAGTCAAGAAAATAAGGGTGTCCGAGATCAGTAGTGATAACATGGCTGGAGAGTCACCGCAACATGATGGCTAGTTTCAAATTCAAGGATGCTTGAAGAACTGTTAGACAAACAGCCTAAAACTGCTGAGGAAATAATGGGCCTCCTGTGCTGCTTACAGGAATTCTGTCCACAAGGTCCATCCAACAGAAATAATTCTAGTTCAAATAACAATTTTTAAACAGGCAAACTTAATGGGAATCATGGGAATCCCTGAAGCTACAAATACGCCCAGAAAAATTTGTGCTGTCATTGAGCACAGTAGGTGAACTTGATGTGATTGAGCAAATTTCATTGAGATTGTTGGTAATTTTGAAAGGTTTGGAACTACAATAGGATAAATAGGTGTTTTGTAGGAGCGAGAAGTTGGAATTAGTCCATAACTTGGATTTGATGTGTTACATGTATTAACTACTTCTCAGTTGTTAAACCTTTCCAACTTAGGATAATAGGAAATTTGAAGAAAGTTTTTACGTATTATTTTTAATGGTCAAAATCCTGTAAATGCCAGTATGAGACTTAATTAATACAGTCTTGTCAGATGATAGTATAGGCTTTAAATACTCAATGAAAATAAGCCACGCTAAACAAGCATGATTTTGTTGTTATTGTTGTTGTTTTTACATAACATTTACAAGCATAAGTATGTTATGACAATGTGGTTAGAAGGAGATACGGAAATCGATTTCCCGTCCCCAGCCCTTTCAGTATCACATGATGTGATACTGAAATAGCACTACATTCAGTTGATTCAGAACATTTTAAATGAATTTACAGTTAATTGTCTGTGTTAGATAGAGGCAACTTGTATGCAAATGTCTGTAGGCGCCTTTTCGTGTCAATATTTTCTTGCTAATAAATTGTCTATATGGATGGTTAAATTTGCAAGAGACAGAAATTTAGGTCAGAAAATACTGGGGTATTGTGTTTCTATAGGATATTCTCATTGTGGCACTTCATCAAGCGGTCCTATTTGAAAAAAACCCACTTTTTGTATACTTGAATGGAAGGGTGCTCATACAGCAAAGAATGTAGATTACGTGTAAATAGAGAGCCATGGTCTGTAGTGCAGATGCACTACAATGGTCTTCAGGTGATGACTAAAACCACACAATGCTATGTTCTAGGGAAGGAACATAGTTGTTATGATTAGGGGGTACTGAATAGGAATATGAAGGTATGCTATCTCTGTCTATGTTGTTATGGCCTTGTTATGGGTATCAGCAAGCTGAAAGGTCAAAAATACTTCAATGTAAAAAGAGTTCAGTAAAGAATGCCAAGACCAATTGGGCATTTGAGAAATAGGTCTTATAGCCCACCTTGGTTTGGTCAAGATGGGAAAAAAATGAAGTACTTGGACTTGTGTGTACAAGAGATTTTTAAACTTAAATGAATGTTAGCGTAGCAGAAAAGGCCTGACAGGATCCAATATTCCCAAAGCTAAAAAACCAAATCCAGCCTGGAAAACAAAAATAAATGTTTAATCCTGAAGGTCCTTAATAAGTAGAATTGTATGTGTAAGGCAATTGAGAATCTACTACATCCTTATGTTTTGGATTTTCTTCCGTCAAGCCTGGATAAAAACCAAGATAGATTATATATGATCAGAAAAAAAAACCTCCAAGAAACAAAAAAAATAGATATTTTGTTCTATGTACAAAGGAGGTGAGACTTAAATGGTCTCTGCCTGTTTCTTGCTGAAAACTATGAAATGTGGGTAAACAAAAAGTTTACACAAAAACTTGTTTTTGTAAGATGTTAGCCAAGCACCTTCAATTGTCTGCAATTACTTGTTTGAGGCAGTAGATTAATGCACAGACCTAAGGACTGCATTTGGTTAACTTTGGGTTTAGGTTTTGGAAAATATTTGACATCATAAGATATGCTGGAGAATATTATGCGTTTTTATCCTCATGTCTTGTCCCCTAGTTCAGCAGCCCATATTTTTCCTATTTGAAAATTCTTATTCTTTTTCCAAAAAGGAAAAAATGAGAGAAGGTCACATTGTTTTAGTAAATTAGTTCCAGAAAGTATTTCTTGAAAAGAAACTGTTTTTAAAGGAAACAATATCCAGCCCTCTGTTTTATTTTCATGGGTATTTTAAGATTAAGATTATTAATATTCCTCAGTCTCGTGGATATTTTTTCTTCAACTAAAAAAATTTTGACCCTCACTTTCCATTTCAAATCCTTTGTTAAGTGGAATTTCAAGGTAAAAACATGAAACTTATTTGCATCACTAAACTTTCTGTCTTTTATAAGGTAGATATTAAACCCTGTATTTTCATACTTGTGATGAAAGCAACCTTTCCTTTTAATTTTTCATGTCTTTCTTAATGGCATGTTTTAGGTCAACTCATTTTTACTCAGGTCTGGAGTATTACATATTTTGTGTGTATTAAGGACTAGAGATGACCAGTATGTGGCTTTTGAGCTTCATGTGGCTTGTGAGTGGCTTAAGTGTTTCTCCAAACCACAGTAGCACTGCACCTTTGGTGCCTCAGAAAATGAAATCATATAAACAATTACTTGGGAGGAAAAGCAAACCATCAGTGCCCAATTCCCAATTCATTCAACCACCCATGCTCTCCACTTGGCTTCTTTGACTCCAAACAAGCTTTCCTGAGCCTTTTCACATGCAACATTTGACTGTTCTACCTTGTCTTTCTGCCTCACAATCCATATTCACAATAGTAGGGATGTCCATTCGTAAAATCTGTGAAAGAAACTTCTCAAATCTCTTCCTGCTACTCCAGTGGAAGTATTAGCATTTTGTGAACTTCTTCAGCCCCTCTATTACCTCAGTAGATACAGTCAGTTACCACACAGAGCAGGCTGCAAATCCACAGCTGTAAAAGGAAAGGAACTTTTCCAGTGTTTCAGAAGAATAATATTAAGTATAAACATGTTGTTTCAGTAGTCCACATATTCACTGAGCTGCCAAGTTCCTATTCAGGGGAATATACAAATTGTTTCTGGAGATCAATGACTATATCTAAATGCAACCTTGTGCATGTCAAAAAATTGATGATAAGGTTTATAGAAAGATGGGAACCTTTAACACTAATGACACGGCAATATTAGCATTTTTGGTTTACATTAATACAGAAAGTATCAGTAGAACATACTATTAAATTTTACATTGCATAGAGTTACCTGATCCTCCCAAAGGTTGTCTGTTATGGGGGAAAAAGCAAGGTGTAAATCTATTCCTCACAGTAAACCTTGGTCTGAGGAATTTATTGTTTACATAATTAAAGTATAAGTGATACGGCTTGTCAAACAAAAAACTCTAAACCAAAATGGAAGTACAGTTACTGCAAATAAGAAAAGTGTTAGTTTGAGACTCAGGAAGAGATATAAATGAAAAATCACTCCCTACTAAAGATCTGGCTTTCTTTTTCTCAAATTAGTTCTGTCTGTTCAAGTTTATTTGGTATCCAAAATATTTTCCTTCTTCTGTTTGGGATTGTTTGTTTGTTTGTTTGTGTGTTTGTTGTTGGTTTGTTGTTTTGTGTTTTTTTTTTTTTTTTTTTTGGGGGGGGTAATCTGTGTGTGTGGGTTTTTTTGTTTTGGGGTCTTGTTTGTTTGTTTGTTTCCAAAATGCAAGACTGGAGATCTCTTACCGCACTAACTACAAGTACAGATGTATAGCAGGAATTGTACAGGGAATAAAGAGATGGCTAAATGCAATTCAGATATAATTTTCATTGATTTAAGTGAAATTATTTAAATGTGAACTAGTATTGTCAAACAATTTCTTTAAAAGTGAACATAATTTTTGCTGTAGGTTTACCCCCTTTGCTAACCCTAGTGAAAAACTTAAATATTTAAATAGAAATACATGCAAAAACGTAATACAATTTTTTGAGATATCAGCAGAGGCTGTGGAAAAATGATCCGATAACATGGTCCAAGTGAGTGTTGTCAAATGATGAAAATTTCAGATGCTGTTTGAATGGCTAAAGCTACAATCATGATTGTGAACCAAAACTGAAGGAACTTTATTCAGAGAAAATAATTTGGCAAATGAATACGGAGACAGATCAAAGGCAGAAAAAAATCCCCAAACAGCCTCAAATGTTTACAAGCACAAGTTCAATCAGCTGTATAATGACTTTGGTACCTGGGAGTCCATAATTAAGTGCTTTTGGTTCAGAATTAGTTGCATAACATGAGGAGTTAACATTTGATTGCTAAGAGGATAGGTGGAGTTTCTCTTCAAGATTAATGCTTTCTTCTGTGTGTATATCAAGTCATGCGATTTGGAAGTGGCTATGACTGTACAGCTGTCTAGGCCATGGCTGTGCTGGGCCTTACTCGTGACTTCCCTCAGGTACCTGCGTGCAAACCTGAGTTTGTAGCACATTAGAATAAATCGTTTGACAGCATTAAGCAAAACCTAATTCTGTGAATCATATGTAGAAAGAAAAAGGTTAACCTTGCAGATTGTTTTCTTTTCTCAAAATGTGCTTTTGTGTGTTGTACAGGTTCCAACAAAAGTGATAATATGTTAGTCTCCCATAAATCTTGCTGCTTGAATGCAGGCTATACTTATTAATTTGGTCAGGTCACATTCTGTCTGAATAACTGTCATATTTCTAGGCTTGTAAGACATGATTTTGAGTGCCAGTTGTCTCTATAACAGATTCTGAGCAGTTTCCGTATTTACTATAATAGAATAATTGTTGTGACCATCCTATGGCTGCAGATGTCGTAAGTCTTGTATCAGGAGAAGTATTGTGAGAGATTTTTAAGATTTTGCCTTTTAGCCAGGATTTTTTTATGACAGGGTTTTAAATATTTATTTAAAGTTTACAAATGAGATTTTTTAATATGTTGGGGTGCCTCCTATGAATTTTGTTTCAAACTATATTTTCCTTTCATCTCAGAATTTTTATGATGAGGATTTATGTGAAATGGATTCTCCTCTCTCTGATAGGCAACTGTTGGATTTTTTTAGTAATTCTTGAAATCATGCTAGGTGGCTCTCATCAGTTAGCTGGAGCTGGCATGATATCACAGAACACGTGCAGGTCTGCTGTTGTGAGAGCTGAACATTTGGACTTGCTCTGCTGTTAAGCCTGGCAGCGTGGCTGCTTCATTGCACAGCACTGATAGCAATTACCCTGAGAGGCAATGACCCCGACTCTTGCCTTCTGTAGAGTCATCTTTCTGCATAGTATCACTGAGTAATAATTATTTACATAACCCATAAAAGTTGGCTAATGTGTGCAAACAGCTCACCACCAGCGACAGAATTCATTTTTTCTTTACACTTCAAGCACTGAAACCATATTTTTGAACAGAACTTAACAGCAGCAAAATTCCTGAACTGTTCCAAAAATTCCTGGTTGAAAGCCTTGCCTGACCTTGGGAGAGGAAGATAATTGCATGTGTTTAAGCACACTAACGATAGTGCCATGTTTCTCATAAGTACTATGAGAGTAGTAAGGCGAGTTGATCTCCAAAGGTCAGGTCTCAGGGAAATCACATCTTATAATTACTTCCGCTATGTAGATCGCTGGGTGCTCATGTCCCTTGTGCCTTGTTTGCTCCTCTCCCCAGAACGTGTGACTGTTTTGACCAGCTAAGAGCCAAAAGTGTACCACTTCAAAATCAGGGTCGGGAGTGTGTGCCTGTGCCTACAGCGCTGTATTTAATGTTGTAGCTGGGTAGCATTTCAGGAGAAGTTCGGTGGCCCAGGACTGGAGTCTCAACTGCTGCGAGTGGGCAGATCACTGGAACTGGTGGAGCTTTGCTGATTAACACCAACTGACACTCAGGTCCAGGGAGTCAAATGTTATAGTTTGTATGTTTCTAAGTAGTAACATTTACAATGTGTGCATTGCCATTATGTGCGCTAATGTAATATGTGTTTCCCAGATATGCAGAACTTTGGGTGAAATCCTATTCTTATGTCTTGGACCCAAATATGTTATTTTTTTTCCCCAGAAATAACAGTGTTGGTTGTTTGGGTTTTTCTCCCAAGAGGGTGGGAGGACAGAAGAAAAAGAGCAAGAGGACGAGATGTTTTTTGTGCCTGGAACCGAATGGCAGTATGTTTATGTTGAACAGCTTTTGCTCAGAGATGCATTTTGTTGTAGTGCTTTCAGCCTTCTGTTTGTGTGGTCTGAGTTCAGAGGGAAGATTTGCTTCTGTTTCCCACAAGGCTAAGGACTAGCTGAAGATGTTATGGAAAATGTCACAGGAAGCAACATGCTGAGACGGGGAAAGAACACAAGAACATTGTGAGTAATTGTGCTGGAGACCATACAGCAATAACTCCAGCTTGGCTGGAAAACAAACTTGGCCAGTGAAACTCAATGGAAGACACCCGAAACACATTATACCATTGTTTATGCTCAGTGTAAGTTCCATCCTGCAAGGTGCAGAGGAAGGTGTATTTGAAGCTTATCACAAACAGATTTACTGAAGGAACTAGACAGAATGGTTACACTTACACTAAGCAGGTCCTGGTCCAGGCCCACTGTCTACTATTAAATTATGAGAATAGCCCTGGTATGTCTTTTGCTTACATCAAGTAATGTGCTTCCAGAAAACTCCAAGGCAAACTCCAGCCCAGGTTGGGAGCGCTTGTTGCACCCTGTCTGATATAATTCCCACAGTTCTCCACCCAACCTCATACCTGCAGATGGCCTCTCACAGCTCACTGTCAGCCACAATGGACATGGCTTTGGACATGCTGGAAAAAAAACACTAATGAAGGCTGCAGAGCTGCTGCTTTATTATTTTTCTTTTTACTTGAATGAGTACTGGTCTTGTAGCAGAAAGGTACAGCAGGGCTATATTGGGCAGGGAGGAAAACGGTTCATTTAATAGAAATGCTTGTTGAAAGGGAGCTCTGGAGGTCATCTAGTCCAACTTCCCCATCAAAAGAGGGTTGTTGCCACCATTACATCAGGTTAGCTGTGGCTTTGCCCCTCTTGAAAAACTTCAAGCATGGAGAGAGTTGAGGGGGGAGGAGGAAGGGGTGGTTACAGCCAGATCACCTGTGAAATTTATAGCAAGGTGCCCTGGCCCTGTGAGGACCCACAGTGGTGTGGCCACTTAGTGCTGGGACAAATTTAAGGAACTAAAGCTAACCTACATGAAATCTTGGGCAGAAAACAGCAGTCTGGTGCAGGTTGGCATACCCTCTGCACCAAAGCTACTTCTTATATCATCTGGTTCAGTGCAGGGGAGGGGCTCTGAGCTTGGGTCTTGGGGTTGAAAATTAGCTTTTGCACTTGCTGATTGGGAAGTGAGGACTAGTTGCAGGGGGAATCAGGAATGTGGTCTGAGGTTGAGATGTTTGGTGTCACTGAACAGCAGTCACACCAGCCAGGAAACATGAGGTTGAAAATGTTTCTACATAGGAATTAATTCGAGCTTGTTGAAGACACTGAAAGTCTTCTGTTGACCTTTGTAGATTTTTGAATGTAAGTCAGTAGGATAACACAGCTTTCATACCTACCATGTCAGTCTGGTGCCATGGCTTAGGATGGAGCCCTGAGAGTATGCTTTAATTTCACTGCACTATTAGAACAAAAATCCTGCTATTTGAATTGCAACATGAGTTGCAATCAGCCTGAGTGCAAGCTGATATATATTGGTAGGAGCCCTTCAGAGAATGCAAAACTGGGCTGTGAATACCCTTGACGTTCCCCAGCTCTGTGCGGTACCACGCTGAACTGAGGCTGTCCCACCTCAGCAGTTGTCATAGGCACAGCCAAATTACTTCGAATTTTGACATTAGCCTCGGCTAAGGGAACAGGAATGGAAATCAGATTCTGTTTTCCTTTCTTTCTCTTCAACGTCTGTGGAGGAGATGTATTTCTTTTCATAGGAGATGATTAATTCTCTTTCCTCCACCTGATGTATCTTCACATAAGTGTACTCATGCGATGTAGAGCATACTAGTGCAATGTATTCAGGTTGTGTATTCATGGAATATTTGTGACTTTTGGGCCTCTATAGTTGTGTGGATACAGTGGGATCCAAACAAGAAAGAAGCAAAATGGGACTTACAGAGATGGGCTGTAGCTATGATCAGGTGAAGGAAGAGACAGGAAACTAAAGGAACTTGGGCTGTTTAGTCTGGCAAGTGTATGGAGAAGGGATGCGATTGTTTTGTATAAATATATCTGGGAAGTAACCAACAGGAAGGAAAAAAATGAATTCAAGCAAGAGAGCTGGCATGAGGAAAAATGGTTACAAAGTAAGTATTGACAATTATAGGCTGGAAACAGAATAGTGAGATTCTCTGTTTCCCAAGAGGTGACCTAGAGGCAAGAAATCAAATACCTTTGAATGATGTGCTTGCAGTAACAGGGTATGGATCTTTGGTCTGTCATATATTTTAGGACATAAGAAAATATCCAGATAACCAAAATACAAAATTCAGTGGTATCTTGTGGTCATGCTCAGAGATAATAGTCTTGGTAGCCATATCAAGATAGGGAGATAGGCTGAACAGGAAGGAGAATTTTTGCCTATAAAGGGGCAATGTGCTTAAGCAGATTTTTATCTTTTTTTCTGTTTTTGCTTGATTTAGGGTTTAAAAAAGAAGTACATCCACTTAGTGAGTACCCACTGAGTTGTGAAATTGTCCACACACCTTCCTACTCTCAGATGGGTAGCTGCAGCCAGCTCAACTGAAAATGATTGCTTCAGTGGATACTCTGAAAACAAAGAATGGTTCTACTTTTCGTCTAGAGTTCAGGTGCTGAAGCTTTACCTCTACCTGAACTTGTAAATTTTAATGTCTGTAAGAAAATTTCCTTTAAATTGACACCAAGGTGTTATGACTCCTAACTGGACAACTGATTTGTTTGTTAATTTACATATAGTGTATTTTTAATATACAACAGATGTAACCTTAATAGATTAGTCATACACTTAGTCATATTGTATAATGTTGAGGAAATATCCTGAACTCAGCTTGTGTTTGATGCTGGAACTTGTTTACAAATGGGCTTGGCTGCAAACACAACAGAAGATTTTGTTGTTGTTGTTTTTATTGAGTAAACAGATCTAAGATTAAAATGTAGTTCCATGATAAAAGGCAGTAGTCTTGTTCTAAGATAACTTTAAATTACGGAAACTTGTCACTCTAAAGCTGGTCTGAACTGCCTTCAACTCAAACTTCCTGACATTTTTGTTTCTGACCCTAATTAATTTCTGTGGCCTAGTGTGTTTTATCTTTCTCTGAGAGTATCTGGGAAATCTTTTTATTACTGCAATGGGCCCTGTGGAGGTACTGAATAGCTGTTGTAATTCTTTTGAAATTATTCTGCTTATGGATGCATAGACCTAGAGTAGAATTACAGCAACAACAAAAAAAGTGTCAAAATGACTGAGTAGGGGGAAGGAAAAAAAGGATAGGTGCAAAGATGATGTCCACACATGTTAATAAAAATCATAACCATAATGAGGGCTTATGCTTCTCTTAGGTGGGCAGTTTGAAGCACAAGAGTCTTAAGCCACAAAGGAAAAAAATGGAACCGCAAAGTGCCATTCATGCTTAACAAGGATGACAGTGATTGATTTTGGCAGGAAAAAATAAGGAAAAATGTGTCAGTAAATTATGTACATGTCAGGAAAAACCTTATGTAAAAAAAGACATATGAAGGGGAAAGTCACAACATAATTACAAAATAAGTTGTTACAAAATGGATGTCAAGGAGAAAGAGGCATAAGGTAGGTATAAGGAAAAAGGCAGGGGGAAAGTAAATTTAAGAGTTTCTGGGACGGTAATCTTTGAGCTTTGGATCAGATACAGTTGCAGTTTTCCAATCAGAAATTATTTCAGTAGGTCTTGGAGTGACCACATTCAGATAGCCTGAATGCCAACAAAATCACTTTACCTAGTGTTTTCTTGTATCTGGCTTCAGATATGCAGACGTGCCTCGTCAATTGGAAGTGTTAGGCTCAGGATATTTCTAAATGCTGGAAATGAAAATTGTCTTTGCAACATCTGGTAGGTGACTTGATGAGCAAGGCTCACGTGTTGCATCAGGATCTCCTTGGATGACTCAACTTTGTAGAGATCTAAGTAGCAAAACATCCCTGAGCAGCCTTCATAGCTGGTTTCTACTGCTTTCGTTTGACAATAGCCTTTCAGAGAATTATTGAAAAGCACTTAAAGAAACAATTTGATTTAGCTTAGAAACTTTCCATAATTTTCACCATTTTCCTACCACGTACTATTAGAATGTATTTGTTGTTTCATTATTGAATTTGAAATCATATTAATGGCAGAAAAAAACATGAAAAATGAAGCCATTATCATTCACTGACTATGAAAGTATAGGCAAGCAGAAATGGTCTAACTGTTTCTCTTTGCTCTATGAGACAACCCAAATGAGTACACAAGATAATAATGATGATTATGCATGTCCAGAGAAAGGCAACGAAGGTGGTGAAGGGTCTGGAGCACAAGTCTGATGGGGAGAGGCTGAGGGAGCTGGGGGTGTTCAGCCTGGAGCAAAGGAGGCTAAGGGGAGACCTCATCACTCTCTACAATGACCTGAAAGGAGGGTGTAGCCAGGTGGGGGTCGTCCTCTTCTCCCAAGTAACAAGCAATAGGAGGGGAGGAAACGGCCTCAAGTTGTGCCAGGGGAGGTTTAGATTGGATATTAGGAAGAATTTCTTCGCCAAAAGCGTTGTCAAGCATTGGAACAGGGTGCCCAGGGAAGTGGTGGAGTCACCATCCCTGGAGGTATCTAAAAGATGTGTAGATGTGGTGCTTAGGGCCATGGTTTAGTGGTGGGCTTGGCAGTGTTAGAGTTACGGTTGGACTCTGATCTTAAAGGTCTTTTCCAACCTAAGCAATTCTATGATTATGGAGTTCATTTTGCATGCTATCAAACTATTCAAACACTAAAGAGTTAAAAGTGCAGTGCAAAACCAGCTTCAAATCTGAAGATCGTGCCACCTTGTTAGAATAGATTGTTGGAAAGGCAGACTGGGAAAGAATTAAAAATGCTAGTTGGTAAATAAGTTTACATAATTAGATATATAAATAAAAATATCTGATGTTCACCAGTAGTCCCCCAAAGTTTGAGAGCTTTGTATTTTGAATATCTGTATGAAAACCATATATTTCATATAATAAAATTGTTCAGTAATACTACAGATATATGAGCTTAATATTCAGTGGATGTCAAAAAAGCACTTTCTTGGGAGTTCTTGATATTTCATAGTAAACAAGACAGAAAACATTATTATGCCACTCCAAAAATTTGATAATGTACCTGTATTTTTAGTACTGTAGTTCTGGGGTTTTTTAGTGCATTTTGGAAAGAGCGTTGAAGAGCTCTAGGATTCTTTTACCTAGAAGTGAAACAATGGAGAGGAGAAGGAATGACTGCAGCTCACAGCACAAAACCTAGGGATATGAAATGAATTATCCAGATATTGAACTTAAAAAGCAAAGATATAGCAGTTTTGCCCACAGCAGGTACTTAAACTACATTTGAAAAAAAATTAAATAAATCTAAAGATGAAAAATTCTTCAGTGTTTTTTAATGTGAAAAGTTGGATTCATTTGGCTAAATGAAGACTCCTGGAATGTGGAGATCTATATTGGCAGTAGATCTAGATCAGCCTCAAGCCTTCCTGGAGGCAGTGAAGTAGGCGCTTTTAAGTCAAAGTGAACTGTGGCCTCAGTGGCTTATTTCTCTCCACTGACTAGAAAATAAGCCTGTGTATATGCCTGAAATTAATAAGGTGACTTTTGATTCCCCAATATCTGTCTTTGAAGCTCCCTGGGTTGCAGTGTGGTAAAAGAGTGTATTGGAAGAGAAAAACTCTGTCTACCCAGCTCTCGTATTGTTTCTCTGAGCTCCTACTACCGGCCACTCTCAGAGGCAGAATATCAAGCTACCCTCACTTTTGAGTGACATAAGCCAGTGTGTTCTTTTTTCTGTTCTTTAGATCGCAGGGAACAGAAGGTCCTGCCTCTGACTAGGTCTTTTCTTGCCAGTAGTTGTGAAAATTATGATGCTATAATTATTAACATTCAGTTTCTAAGGTTGTATACTGAATGCTTGTCGAGAGAGGTGTTGAGGTTACGAATTATTTGTACTTGGGCAATGTACTGGAAATTTTCCTGGTGCCAGATTGGCAATTCTGAAAAGGAAGACCATTCCTCTGAGATCATTAATTCTATTGCACTGCAAAGATCAAAGCTGAGAGCTTTTCAGTGGCATTTCCAGAGTACCTTGCTTTCCTTTTGCAGTTCAGCTGGAATCTAATTGAGAACTCAACAGCATTTACTTTGGAAATCTAAAGCAGGAACATATGAAAGAATATCTTCAATACCAGAAAATTCATTAATATAGGCAGGTTGCTGTGGTCCTGTATGATAATAAATATTGGTTCTGTTATAGTAGCCTCCGTAACTGTGTTTATCTTGATTGGTGTAATTCTCTTGGCTTCTTTTGAAATGGATTGCCCACAAAAATGAGATCTATTTTTAGCTTGCTGAGCATAGTGTCTGTACACTAGAGAGAAATTCTTACTGCTCGTGGGACAGCAAAAGACAATACAAATCAATATTGTAGTAAGTGTTAGTGTTGCCTGTAGTTGAGAACTGTGTTTATGTATTTCTCAGTGTTTTCCTCTGTTTTATTTAGGTTTAACTGTAGTTATTTAGTTTAAACTAGCTTTTGGATGCCATTGAGTGAAAAGAAAACCCCTGACTTTCTCACGTCAGTTACAGAATACTTGGAAATTTGCAACTTAGGCTATTAGGACGGACATCACTGAGAATTGTATTGAAAATCAAAATCTTGAATTCCTGATTTCTTAAGGAAGCAAGTTCTCTGTATTCACCTTTACATATGTCTCAGGTGTATCTCTGTAGTATCTTTTTCCTTAAATTTCCTCATCTGTGGAGTTGCACTGACCTGTTTCTTGATCAGATTTTATATTGCACTTATGGAATGGGGGTGGTTGCCAAATACAAAATTCTGAATTGAGAGAGATGCACTTACTAGAACTCAATCATATTGTGACTCACCAAAATCAAGAAATGTTCACCAGTAGCATCCAAAAACTTCAAATTAATCAGATACAACAGATTGCACTCTCATACGGAAGCATACAGAATAATCACAAATGCTACTCAGTAAAAGCCAGTGATGCTGCTGCAACAACTGCAGAATGTCTGTGACAGCAAGGTGAGATGCTGTTTGTCCTCCAAATGTCTCATTTTACTGCCTTAACAGGATTTATGGCCTCATACAACAATTGGAGTATCGACCTTAAAGGTTCAATATATAAGGTGTTTGCATTCCCTGCCCTGGTGAAAAATTTTTCCTTTCTAGTTTTACAGGTATATGTCTGTTTATGTCAATTAATCAAATGAATGGAGATAAACTGAAAACACAGACTGCAACTCTGGTCATATAATACAAAATGAATTACTTAACAAAAGTACTATGTCTTAGTTATGCAAAGAGGCTTCCTTATATAACTGATTTCTCCACTATACAATTTTCTGAAATATTAACACTTAATGCTTATCTACAGAGCCTTTTGGTTTCAGGTCAATCATTTCAAATGATGAGAAACAATCCACTGAACACAAAGGCCAGTGCAACAATCCGTGGCATCTGGTAGAATCATTAGACCTCACCTAATTCATTATAACAGCTCCTTTACTGTGGAGATATGAAACTGGTATGTAACTCTACGTGCAAAACTGATTCAGTACCTGGAAGAACGATGGAGAAGATCATTCTGGGTGCTATTGAAAGACTTTTAAAGAACAGTGCAATCATTGGGCACAGTCAACATGGGTTCACAAAGGGAAAGTCCTGTTTAACTAATTCGATATCCTTCTATGATAAGGTCACCCCTGTAGTGGGTGGTGAATGTAGTTTTTTTCTGGGTTTTAGTAAGGGTTTTGATACTGTCCCTCATTCTTCTGGACATGAGCGGGTTCATGGTGCACTGGGTGAAGACCTGGCTAAAGGGCAGAGCTCCAAGGGTTGTAGTGAACGGGGCTACATCTGGCTGGTGACTGGTCACCAGCGCTCTTCCTCAGGGCTCAATTCTAGGGCCAGTGCTGTTCAGGCTTTTTATCAATGATCTGGACGCAGGAGTTGAATGCACCCTTAGGAAGTTTGCTGATGACACCAAACTGGGAGGTACTGTTGACTTTCTTGAGGGATAAGAGGCCTTGCAGAGGGATCTGGATAGACTGGAGCACTGAGCATGAGCATCAGTGGCATGAAATGGAAGAAGACCAAATGCCAGGTTCTGCACCTGGGAAGGAGTAATGCTGGGCACAAGTCAAAACTGGCAGAGGAGTGGCTGGGGAGTAACCCTGCATAAAGGGGCCTGGGGGTGCTGGTTGGTGGTAGGCTCAACAGGAGCCAGCAGTGAGCCCTGGCAGCCCAGAGGGCAAACCCCATCCTGGGGTCCATCAAACACAGCAAAACCAGCCAGTCAAAACAGGTGATTATCCCACTATATTTAGAGTTGGTGCAGCCTCACCTTGAGTATTGTGTGTGGTTCTGTGACCCACCATTTTGAAAGGATGTGAAGGTACTGGAATGCATCCCAAGAAGGCCAACAAAGCTGCGGAAGAGGCTGAAAGGAATGTCCTGTGTGGAGCAGCTGAGGACCCTGGGTTTGTGTAGTTTGAGGAGAAGGAGGCTGAGGGGCGATCTCCCTTCTTTCTACAGCTTCCTGAGGAGAAAAAGTAGAGAGGGAGGTGCTGAGCTCTTCTCCCTGGGATCCATGCCAGGACATGTGGGAATGGCTCAGACCTTGACGTGAGGAAACATTTCTTTACCAAGAGAGTGGTCAGACCCTGGAAGAGGCTTCCTGGAGATGCGGTTGATGCCCCATGCTTGTCAGTGTTTAAGAGACATTTGGACAACGCCCTTAATGCCACACTTGAACTTTTGGTCAGCCCTGAAGCAGTCAGGCAGTTGAACTTGATGATCATTGTAGGTCCCGTCCCTTCCCTTCCCTTCCCTTCCCTCTACTGAAAGTGGAAAAAGTGTACATAAATAAGTATATTTTCTTAATTAATAACAAAGTGTGATGGATAAAATGGCATATGTGCTGCATGTTCAGGTCCCTGGAGAAGCAGTTAGATGGCCTATTGTAAGCAATACAGGAATAAGCAAATAGTTTATCAAAACTAGCAGGAACTTCAAGAAGTTTAATTTAGGTCCTCAAGCATGCGACATTCGTGATGTACTTCATGACTGTTACTTAAATTAAAGATTCCCATGTACAATAACCTTCTTGGAGGTAGTGGAAAGTGATAGCCCTTCTTCCTAATTGCAAATTACTTGTAGTTTATTTGGTTTTGCATTATATATTGTGGTTGCAGGGCCACAAGTCCCAGGGATGACTATCACTGCAAAAAATTGGCAGCCAAATATAACCCTTAGTTAGGCTGCCTTTTTATGGTTGTTTGATGGTTTTTGTTGACTGTTTGACTAGTTACTACATTGCTACAAAATCCTGTAAGGCAGGTGACTTTTACAGAAACTGTGGTTTAGAAAGTTGCCTTATGAAGTGAACTTTTGATTTAAAATGGTAAATGAGAAGTTTCATTTACTTGCTGTTTGCTTCCGGCACATTTTTTACAGTTACTTTGACAATTTGGGGGTGTTGCATAGTCTTGTGTAATCTGTCCAGGTCAAATGCAAAAATGCAGTTCAGGAGACCTAGCACATTTCTTTACCAGTTACCATTTCCTAGCTGCGTTTTTGCTGTACTATCATGCAGGCAACACTGTTATCCAATCACATTTTAAAGATGGTGGGAAAATTTTATCCATCAGGAGAAACCATTGCTTATAGGTGGAAAACATACCGTGAAATCCATTTAAGTGGCACAATTTGCTATTTGTGAAGAGCAGATCTTCTGTAAAACAAACAAATAAAAATTTGAATGCTCTGTCTTGTCTATACCCCAGTTTTCCTGCCTGCTGGCTCCTAAAACAAGGCTAAGATAAGGAAAAATACAGAATGGTTGTGTGTGTTCTGATACTGAACAGGAATGCAGAATGAAAACAAGATCTTCCAAAACCTTTGGCACAGTTGAGAAGAGGATTATTACCTGTACTTGGGATGTAGAAACTCTAGAATCATATCTACAGTTCAAGTCAGAAAGAAGAAGAATTTAAAACTTGTTTCTCCTCTTCTGTATGACTGTCTTAACAATCCAATTAAACAATTGATTTCCTTGCATTGATAAATGAGTATGTGAAAGTACTCAGACTTCAGCTAGAGGGACGTAATTCTGTAAAGATAAAATGTTTCCCTGCAATATAAGTCATGTTTTCCTATCTGAAATTCACAGTCACTCTCAAGTTTATAACTATGTATTGAAACTAATACTATTAAATGCAAATAATATTATATACACCCCCAAAAACATTTATTCATTTGAGGCTAGCTATTGAGTTTCTCACATAATAGGATTTGGTATAGGGATCTGAGAACAATTGCCACATGGTATTCTGTCTTGCACAGTGACACATGCAACTGAATCTGAGTTGAATTGAGGGTGGGAGGGAAGACTTCTTTGAGCTCCATATTCTCCCACTGTGGTTGTTTTTGTAGGTTCAGACCAGCAATTAGCTGTTGCAAAATATGGTCTTTCAAATGGCTTTTGATTCAGTTAAATGTGTTAACATATCACATACACTTCTGACAGTGTTACCACTTTGCAAGTAACAGAAATTCCAAAACATATTTAAATATGATTGCTGCAATTGTTTCAATAGAGCACAGCATCTCTAAAGAGCTGGTTTATGGCACCGTTAAGGCTCACCTATTTCTAAGGCTTGATGATCAATATGACAACCAGTCAGAGGTTTTCAGCTTTTCTGCCAAAGAGCTGGAAATGTGTATTTAGCTTTTGCAGGCATTTGGAGACTTGGAGTTGCAAAACAGGCTGTTTTTTATGATGTTTGTGTAACTAATTGGTTCTCCTGGTAGTGAGGTAGCTGTAGCCAGCGCTGTCGCCAGAATTTCAATATAGATGTGCTAAGAACATAAGCTGAGCAACTAATAGTGGTTTCGGCAAAATGAACTAGGAAGGGATTTCATTCTTATGAGGGTGGACAGATGATACAGCGGTTTTTGATACTCCCTTTGACAAAAATAGAAATTTCACTTGCTAGACTCTTGACTTTTTCTGTTGTGTTTTGGAGGAAAGCTTCACAGTAGTACAGAGGTTCTAGCACAAAAGTTTGTGCATCTCTTAGGACTGTAATACGGATCTTAAATTGAGGTTGAAGAGGTTCCTGGACTCTGTGAGAGACCAGAAAAGTAGTGTACTGTTTACTTCATCCAAGTAATGTTTAGAGACCTAGATTATGAATTGGGCAGAGCAGAAATGTCTTTTCTCTGCTTATTTTTTTCTTCCTTGTAGAACTATTCATAATATTATTTTAAGGGCAAAGGAAAACACAATTAGATGTAGTCTATATTGTTTATTTATGAAGGAGTTAAAATCTTTGGGAGAAAGAGCTTGCTTTGCTATATCATAACTGGCAAGATGTGATACAGAATTTGTTTCCACATAGCTACATTAGATGGATTAATGAATAATGCAGCAAGGAGGGAATTGAATAAGAACCCACATCCTCCTTAATGCAGCCTGGTTTTAAATAGGGAGAAGAAACTGTGTTGGGCCGTGGCTTTCTGATGCCTTGAGGCTGCTTCTCAGGGTTAATCAGAAACAATCCTGTAATGAAAGGCTTCTTTTAGAATTGTTGGTTTGGATAACTTTTGTTTGAGACGCCTACTATGTTAGGATTTAAATTGTTTTCCACTAAATATATGTTCCTTCTTCCAACTTTTAGTCCTTGGCTGTCAAAGCCCATAATTTAAATTGGTTGGTAAGGTACATCTTTATGTTTCATGAAAGAAGCTATACCTAGTTAGTCAGGTCTGTTCTGATGAAAGTTTGACCATCTCATTTATGCCCTTTCCAAATTCTGTTTAATGCACGTCCTTGTTTTTCTTCTTATTGACCAAAATTACAGTGAAAGAAGCACTTAGAATTTTACAGTAGGATAAAATGATCCTTGCTGCCCAAACCCCGCTATTATGATAGTGTTAAAACTCAGCTCCAAAGCTAGATCTAAATTTCAGTTGAAAAGATGACTGCAGACATGACATCTTATATCTGAAGTAACTGTATCCAGTTGATGTGAATGCAAAAACCAGTGAAGCTATAGCAGTCCAAGCTAGCAGGGCACCATGTTGCTTATTCATCCATTGTACTTACTCCGGAGCTCTCCTAAATGGAAGTGACATTGGTTTCTTTCTTCATTTGAATCTTCAGTTAGAGGACACCTTACTGGACTGTAATTGACTGAATTGCTATATAAAGCTAGGAAACGAATCCAACATGGGTAATTTATAAAATTGAAAGGTTTTTTGTTTTGTACAGTCTGTGATCAGCTCACTTTCTGAGCTTGTTCATGATTAAGAGTTAGTTCAGGACAAACTTACGAATGAGTTTTCATGTGTAGTCCATGATAAATACTCAGTTTCCAAAGTTGGTGTTGATTTGCACAGGGTATCTTTTCCTTCTTTGACTGGATTTGCATAATAGTACTAATATGAGAAACGTGACTCTAACAGTAGTGTTGGACGTGTGGAACTGATTACTGACGTTCTGTAACATTTTCTTAATCTTCAGTGTTTGCTTCAATGTCCTTCCAATAGCACATGCAAATGAAAGTAGTAAAGAACCTAAATAAACTAATAATGTTATTTTTCTTCCACTTCCTGTAATTATTCCTCAGAGTTCTTCATTCTGCCCCAGAAAGTGATCTATCCTTCCATCTGAATTCAATTAATTCAACAATTAATCAGGAATGCTGTATCTTAATGAGGCTCACCCACACAGTGGCTTTCCACTCGCTGCAGTTCTCGGTAATTAGCACAACAATATGAGTTCATGTTTGTTTCTTTGCAAGATGTTCCCTCAAGGATCTTCTTGCAGATGAGCACTATGGTTCAAGGATTTTCTGCAGAGTAAATAAACTATAAAAGTCAGGAGGAGAATGTTACCCACAGATATGGTTTCTGCATCAGGAACAGGGCGCAGGAGATGGAATAAGAAACAGAACTATAAAGAGAATGCCTCCTCAGGAGCAGTGCGAAAGGATAAGCAAAATATATTTAAAACCTAAGGGCCTGTCAATGCAAACAAATGAACGTAAGAACTGATGGCAGCTGCTAAATTCTGTCAAAGTGGTATTGTATCTGAACATCTAAAAATTTGGGATTTGTATAAGTGGAATAAAATGGCACTGCCCAAGGATTCAGCCGAAGCCACTGCACCATGGGAAGAAAATAAATGCAAGGTTTCTTGCTTGTCAGGTCAGAGTACTGGGTCCAGATTATGGTTCAGATGACGTGCTCAGAGAGCCCCTCAGCTTTTGGTGAAAGGGGGTGGTTACTGAAGGGATTAAATTGTCATGGAGGTAAAAGAACTGAGCTTCCTCATGGCATGGAAAGAGAAGAAGTTTAAATGAAGCAATGGTATTCTTGTTTTCTTCTTCCCTCCTAAAGATCTGTTTGTTACAGCCAAGCATCAAGGTGAACTACAGAGTCTGTGCTGAATTTGTCATTGCCCTTTGGGAGATTTAGGAAAAGAAAATCCTTCTTTCTTACTGTTACTGATATCAACCACATAGGAAAAAATGTCAGTGTTTAAGTGTTGGTAAGTGGCTTGGCAAGATGAACTCCAGCTTTGGTGAATTCATGTCTTACGGTCTCTGGCTTTGGACCTTGCTCTTCTACCAGAGGTTGATAGAAAGAAGGGCTGTGGGAAGGAGTATGTTATTCCAGCTGGACACCCCAGTTTTAAATAGCTGAAAAAAATGGATGTGAATTGAAAGAGCTGCCTGTGGTGTGCTGCTGGAGAGCCTTGGTCATGACCTCCCTCCTGTCCCCCAGCAATGGTAACCTCATGCAGCAGAGCCCTGTGAACAGCAGCAGCTTCTTGTCCTTTACCAGAGCTACCCCTGGTCATTCATCTGCCCACAACCCTGACACAGGTATTGGTTATCGTCATACTTAAGTAGCCAAAGTTGTTCACTTGTGATCCTCGAATTGTCTTGCTTTTTCTTCAGAGGGAAAAGTGGTGACAGATACCCACCAGAGCCCTGCTTTGAGGGACTAGGAATAAGAAGAGAGTGAGATGTTTTGGGAAGGCTTTCTGTTCTTGTGCTGTGCTGCTTTTGCACTATTTCTCATAGTGACTGAGAATGGGACCTGGGCACTGTAGCTAAACTGAGTGTTAAAAACAATTTAACGCAAAGATTAGCAGCACAATACATGAATTAAGAATTTAGGTGCTTATGAAAGTTGTATCAAGAAACCATCTGACACACGATTAAAACAGAGACTAAAACTTGCAATTTACAAAATCCAGCTAGCTATCTTTTTTTTTTTGTCCAAAGCCAAAAAATATTCATTTTATCTAACTGTCAAGTTTTAGTTTTAAAGACAAATAAATGGAAATGTGATTTACTTTTGCTGGTTTTACATCACACAGAGTTGAAATTAGAGGGGCTTTAATTTCTGTATGTCAAGCCTTGTAGTTGTGCATATAATTTCTGCCAGCATTGAAGCAGCTTAATTTATAAGCCATTCTTTCTGATCCACTTGTGCAAATGTATATAAATATTATAACCACACAAGTTTTTTGAGTGCAAAAATAAAAGGAGACATCCATATCTCTGAATATAAGTGTGTACAGGGCTGATGTGGTACAATGGGACTGAATTAACTGGAATAATGTCCAGACACCATCAAAATGCTGGGACTGTTATTAAATTTCTGGATCAAATCAGTGTAAATCGTATGCGACTAGTTTTTCTGTATTGTAGAATGTATGTTTATAATGCTTCAGAATTATTAGAAAGTAGGAAGCATTCAACTCAAGTAAGAAAAGTTCCATGCTTATCTAACTTGTAAAAAAAGGCATATAATAAAAATTGTTTCTTTAAAAGTCATAGTAAGATCCTGGCGGTGATAATTTCCAGAGGTCTGAAGTTTTTGCTACTCATATGAAATGCAGGGACACCCAGATTGTTGATGTGTACAAAGGAGTTTCTTGTGATTAGATGGCTATGTAAGATTAAAGAGAAAATTAAATAGAAGCAAAATCTTTTTCCTTTTGGACAGGGTCTACCAAGCCACTAAGGAGACTTTGAATTTGAGATATTTTCGCACTTGCAAGCAAAAGTGAGCGTAATCTTGGCTTTAATTTTAAGAATACTCACAATGGCACTGTCAGATATTTTAGACTTATCTCTTAGGCATACAAAAAACCCTAGCTTCCTAACTCTTCCTGATGATGTGTCCCTGAACTGAGGAAAAGGTTGTATTTTCCATTTGTATAGGCAGAGGAGACTTCTCCTTAAGGAAAGCTAATAAACTGGATTCTACCATGAAATCTGGGACAGCTGATGGACTCAGAGCGCTAGAACAGTTTTTTAGGTCGTAGTGACTAAAGTATGAGTATCTGAGTTGAAAGTGTGGAGCTGCAGTGACTGTTCACTGGCGTGTAATCTGCTCTTAAGACAGTTCCCAGCTTGTTGGGGAAATATGTACCTTAACCGTAATTTAGACTACTGATAATTTTGGTATTGCAAGTTATATTTGAAACAGTAAGAAAGCCAGTCTATGCGGGTAGGCACAAGAAGAGAAAGCAAGAAAATAAATCCTAAGAGGGACAGTTCTTCCCACATTATAATTCCTACCAAAAACCGTGGCAGATATAGAATATATTGCACTCAACCAACAAATGAATATGAGCTCTGGGAGGAAACAAAATGGTTTAATGCAAGCAGCACATTAAAAACCCTCAAGCTTTTAGTTGTCTTTTCCCATCAGCTTCCCAGGAACTCAGAGATACAGAAATGGAAGCCACCACAGAGCCTTTCTATTTGAATTTAATCACACTCTCAGTGGACATGTGGGAGTTTTGTCAATGATTTAAACTAAAGAATTATCCGACTCAAACTTCTTGTGCTCTGCCTAGTTACAATGGAAGGCAGGCATTATGACAAGTTTCCTTCAACGGTCAAAACAGAATTAAGATCTGTTTCATCTCTTTCATTTTGATCGATTAGTATGTGTGGAAGACCTCCAGCTGGAAGATATCTGTAATTTTACAAGATGTAAACCTGCAAAGTCTGCTTGGTTTTAGAGAAATGTTTATGCTTGCTTGGGATAAAATGATCACTTGTTGCTTGGCAAATATTTAAAGGGGGGATTTCCAAATGCAAACCCAAAAGTGACTACTTTTTTTTGTAAATAGATGAAAGCAAACTGTATCTGTGAAAAAATTAGCTTTCCTTTCCCCCTTCTCTCTCTCATCCTGTGTTTGGAATGAGCTCCCAGCTCTCTTGGCAACACGGCAAACAAAGTGGGCATTACTTTAACACTTTAGCAGTGTTCTACTAAAAGCTGTACTTGGACCACACCAGTGGGCTGAGAGCTCAAAAGAGGGCACTGGAGTAAATTATAGAATCATAGAATCATTTAGGTTGGAAAAGATCTTTAAGATCATCAAATCCAACCATAAATCTAGCACTGCCAAACCCACCACTAAACCATGGCCCTAAGCACCACATCTACACATCTTTTAAATACCTCCAGGGATGGTGACTCCACCACTTCCCTGGGCATCCTGTTCCAGTCCTTGAAAACCCTTTTGGCGAAGAAATTCTTCCTAACATCCAATCTAAACCTCCCCTGGCACAACTTGAGGCTGTTTCCTCTCCTCCTATCGCTTGTTACTTGGGAGAAGAGGCCGACCCCCACCTGGCTACCCCCTCCTTTCAGGTCGTTGTAGAGAGCGATCAGGTCTCCCCTCAGCCTCCTTTTCTCCAGGCTGAACACCCCCAGCTCCCTCAGCCGCTCCCCATCAGACTTGTGCGACTTAATGAGCTGCTGATCCAAGGTTCTCTGATCCAGAAGTGTCAAAACAGTTACTACCTTCAGTGGGCCTTGGGAAGACCTATGAGAATTAGACAACTGCTCTTAACATCTGGCTTTTTTTTTTATTTGGGGGTGTGTTTTTTTCCTCTGGTTTTAATGAACGTGATCGCAAAATTAATCGTCTGAACCCTTTTTTTAAGCGTTACATAGCATCAGAGAAAAGCACAGAGCTAGTGGACAAGACAGTGGACTGCTACAACTCATTATTCAGTTCCAGCTTGTTACCAGTGATAGCAGGTTCGGTGTCAGATCATTTTGCTCAACAAATATGTCACTATGTCTTATTTTAATTTGTATAATGTACTAATTAATTTCTGTACCTTTTGAAAGACTAAGTGGATTTTTTCTTTTTTGTATTTTGCAAACTCTTGACAAAGTGTGTTGTCTATTGGCAAAACGACATTTTGTAATAATGTCAAAGAATATTATTTTCAATAGTATTGTATTTTATTTATATGCATCAATTTAGTATCTACTTCTAGTCATCTGTTCTTTTGGAGTAATAAATGCCATCCATAAAGACAAAACAATTCTTTTACCTTTATTAGAAAGCATGTATTGGTTTTTACTTGCCACTTAGTACTTGCATTGGGGATTTTTTTAGTGGGTTTTATTCTAGTCCCATTTAAATTAAAAAAAGAAAACAAACTACTACTAATTTTCACTGTAAGAGAAGCACAGAAGATTGTGTGTTATTAAAAAGAAAGTAAGATAACTATGTATGTATAAATCTACACAGCTACTGCAACACAATATTTGCCTTTTTGTTCTTTTCCAAATTAATACCCGGATGTGGGACCTCCTGTAAGAGCCCTGTTCCCTCCAGACAACAGCAGCAGTGTCCCAAAAAAGGATGTACTTTCTTGGTGACTTTACCACAGAACTTTACCTGGAACTTTAGTCCTGAAATACCACGTTGACCTGTATCACCTGCCTCAGGAAAAGGAAATTCAACGTCAAATTTTGTCATGTCATCCCGTTATTTGGAAATTACAATAGAGCTGAATTAATCTTTCTGAAATTTGTTGTTTTCTGTAATCTTACTCAAAATTACAGTAGGACTGGGTTAATCTTACTGAAAGAAAGGGGGAAGAAATACAAATTCCTTGATAAGAAAGATAGTTGGCTCAGGAATAGTTTTGTTTTGTTCATACACTGTCTTCTATAGCATTGTCCTTTGGTTTTAAATTACAGACAGCCCCCCCACCCCTAAGATATTTTCCAAAATGAAGCTACACTGGTATAGGGCTGGAAAGACTCTCTAGGATTGGACAGTTTGTCACACAACCTAAAGTAATTTGGGTAGGTTCAGACAAGAATGTACATATGGTGTATTATTTCCCTTGTCATGACACTCCACCTTGGACTTACTGCTTTCATTTCGTTTTACACTACAAGAGGGGGAAGGCCATACTTACATATTTTGTGCTTGAGGCACAGGAACTAGCAGAAAAGTGAGACATTTAGGTTCCTTTTTAGAATTGTGAAAGATTAGACATCTTCCTTGAGAGCATCAATAAAATTTCAAATCATCACATTTGGGCTTCAGAAAAATGTTACCTTTAGACCACTCTTAATACTGATGCAGCTGGAAAGGGAGCTGGAAAGTAAATTTCTGCAATGAAGTGATTCCACAGTATTGGCAACACTGGATTAAAGAAGAAAAACTACACAATTGAGCATATTAAATTAGATTCCCTACAATAAGCTCAATGTTCCTGAATGTACAGTCTGAATCTAGCAACAACCATTTCTACAGTCCTGGGAAATAAATTAATTTGAGTGGAGGCTGAGTATCTAGTATAGAAACTTGTTTCTAGAAACAGGATCCTTTATTGAAACTGATGTTTAGAATCAGAAGATGTGGGAGAACAGAAGAGCTGAGTAAACTGTTTTTTTGTGGTTCTCTTGAATATAATGTGCTGTACTTTCATCCTGTGTTTTCATTTAATTCTTTTACCAGCCTTGAAGATTGCTGCACATGTTGGTTAATTTTCATAGGTTCCTAACTTAGGCAATAAATTTGGGGATAATGAATAAAGAATGCTCCTGAAGAGCAACTTTGGCTTTATTCCTGACTATCGTTATAGTATCAGTCACTCATGTACTTACTATTTCTTGGTTTTGTCTGAGTTTAGAGCTGTTTGTCCTGACTACAGCATGGCCATTCAAGGGAAGAACTCAACTTTTGCCTTTCATTTAAACTGTAACAAAATATATTTTATTAACAGCTTTTATAGTCCCTACATAAATGTAATTGGTCTAACAGTTTCTAGATGAAACACCTTTTGGAAGGACATTCTTCAAGACAAGAAAAGGCACATGAACACATTCTTGCACACCCAACTCATCAAATATCAGTATTTTAAATATATATCTTCCTAAACGTAGTCATAAATTATTTCCCATTCTCAATGTGTATGTCAGGACCAGTAATAGATACACACAGTAACACCTTGTGGTCTAGATGGAAAAAAGTCTTTGGAAAAGATTTTTACTTCTGTAAAGAGTTAAGTAATATGTCAAATTCACATACAATACTTTAACAGAAAGCATGTCTATTTATATTTATGCATTTGTACCTGAATAATGACATAAAAAGGATCTTTTTTACTTCCATTTTTCCTGCTACTAATAAACAATCCACCTTTCTCTTGTCTCTTTTGTTTTTTTTCCAAAAATATTTTAATTTCAGTATATTTCTACAGAGTTGAAGGTGCTTTCCTATGTGTGTGGTTTTTTTTTTAGAACTGTTCATAGATCTGATTTCTTTCGGGTACATAAATGCATGTGTCATATCCAAATAGAGAAAGGCTCATTTTGTGGTTTTTAGGTTAATGTAGTCATTCTGTAATTTATTAGTCCTGCAAAGTCATCATTGCAGGGCTTTTTTATACTCTTGTATTAGCAGCAATATGATTTTTCTGAATATTTTTATAGGTGGTATTTGAAAACCTCACTTTTCTAATGGCAGCTTGCTACTTAACAATAATGCATCAAAACTAGAGAGGCAGCAAAATTATTTATATTAACATAAATGTAGTATTTATATATGCATCTCTTCAATTGTGTCAATAATGGCGTATTCTATACTACTTTTTAACACCATCAAAAAAGAAACAGGGCTCATTGTGGCATGCTGCTCCTGTTAGGCTTGTCATTAAAAAACCCCCAAAAAACCAACAGACAAAATTAGCCATTCTGCTATTTTACAAAAGAAGCTAACAAAAATGTAATCTGCAAGTGTGAAATGCATCAACTGAGAAATTGTTAACATTTCGTATGAGAAAGA
>NW_009620362.1:40325-58133 GCF_000690535.1 Cariama cristata
AGAGGGACTGAACAAGTCAGGGACTTTCCCTTCCCAAGAAAAATTGCTGGTAGAGCACAAGCAGAGATGAATCGGTATAACTTACAGCAGCGTATGGTATTCATCAACTGTACAATTTGCTTTTAACTCACTGGGAAGGCTTAGGACTTTGCATGAAGTGCTTGGGAAACTAGCCAAAGACAGATGAATAATTCTCTCTCATTTATCAAGAACGTATACAAAACCAATCCCTTACCTTGCACATAGAGCAGTGGTATCCAAATTGCTTATGCATGTGTATTTATATATGTTAGAGCTTTTTGATACAAATGACTTGAATCTGAGCTAAGAAAAATATCTAGGGTTTGAGTTGGTCTTTTTCAGTTTGGTGGTTTGTTTTTTTTCTTTTTAACAGGCCCTCAGATTCATGCCACAGCTTTAATCAAGTCAGATTTGAATGTTCTGCAAATTACTAAGTTTCTGGGGATGGGCCTCCCATTCCCATCATATGTTCTTTAGTGCAACCTTGCTAAGGTTGGAGTTTTGCTCATTTTTTTAAACCTTGCATTAGTGCCAGGGAACTCAAGTGGACTTTGAGGCCTTAGATATGTTCACAGAACAGGAACAGTAGGTGACAACACAGAGCCTACAGAGTCTCACTAAACCTTCTCAATTCCGATGTAAAAGGATCACTCAATGCATAAAAGTGGTCTTTTAGTCTTTCTGCCCATGCAGCCTCAATTTTTGTGCTGAGAAGGGATCCCATCACTGGCTGGCCGGCAGGGAGGGTGCCCATGAGTGGGGTGGTACCTGGGGAAGAGGAGCCTGGAGTGCTGGTGATGCCTGGTTGCACTCACAGCCCCGTTGGTTTTGATACCTGCCTCAGACCCCCTCTAATGCTGCACTTGTATTTCATACCTGTGGGCTCATACTCTGGGGCCTTCCTACTGCTTCAGGGCCCATCATTCGGAGATGGAGTCAGCTTCACCTGCTGTCTGTGGCACGAGAGTGAGAGAGAGACCCGAGGCTGCATTAAGAGGGATAATCCATAGGGTTAGCTCTTGGAAAAGTGTGTGTAGGAGTGAAGCTCAAGTCCATTGGCATCACTGGGAGTGATTTGTACTGACTAAAGGGTTTTTGGAGCTGAACCCTTGGGTTTAAAATTATGCATATCCCATGAAAACAAACCTCAGAGATAAGCAAGTGGTTGCATGTAAAACAGGTGTAGTTGGGTTACAAAAACCTACTAAAAAGTGCCTATTTACATACCAGGCTATGCATACACCGTACCTATACCTCCAGCGTACCTGCATGCATGACCAGTGCTGTTCTGGCAGGTTTCCATGCGACGCTGGGAAGCGTTCTGTGGTCGGCTGCTGCTCTAGAGGCGAGCTGCTCTGCAGCTCAAGGTATGCCAAGCACGAGGAAATTTGCGGGCTTGCCAGTGATGCCTGTCATGCTATGGATTTCGGAAGTCAACTCTTGCAATAAAATTTGTTTCGCTCTTGTGCGTCTTCAGTGTTTTTAAGTCTCAGTGTACTGAGCTGTAAAATGGAGATTAAGTTTGCTTATCCCATAGAAAGCAGGGTTTATTGATCTACAGATTAATATTTTAAAGTGGAAAAATGAGTTTAGAACTGAAAAGTATACTAGTTAAATTAATACTAGTAGATAATTGTTGTTAATGCCAAAAATGTGCAAATTCAGAATCCTGAAATTGAAATGCTGTTGCAGACTAAACTGCCACATGGCAAACGTGGCATGAAAAACAACCCTATCGCTTTCCAGACAAATACTCCAAGGATAGTACTCAAAAAGGTGATGCAGGTATGTCAAATGAGATGTAAAGAGCCCACAGTTAAAAAATTCCACACAAATAAAAATGCTTCCTCTTCATAAACTTCATGTTCTGCCTTGACTTACACATCTGTGGTTCCACTGGCTTCAATAATATTGTTCCATTGTAAACCAGAGGAGAATTTTTTTACTTTTTTTTTTTGTCAATGCAGTCTTCATAGGTTATGGTTTGGAGTTTTCTAATATCTGGCACTGCAGATTCTGAAGGGAAAATTTTTGTTTTAGAAAAAGGCATGATGTCTGGGATGCCCTGGGAATCTGGCTAATCTCCCACAAGCACAGCTTCTGTAAATTTTGAAGTCTTGTGCAAGTATTTTAAAATAAGAACTGTTGGAGGTAAAGACCGTTCACATGATTTGTGAGTAGATAGCTGTCAGTAACCGACAACCTGGGTTAGACACAGAGCTGTGGTTCATCAGAGTAACACAACTGCAGTTAATTTACATTAAGAGTAAGGCTTGGAGCCAGTGAAAATCAGTGGTCATCTCTTGGCCCAGATGGAAGGCAAAGCAATAATTGAGATCCTGGGACGGTCACTGAAGAACTCTACAAATGAATGCATACAGGATGGCATATCATGAATGTTGAAGAGTAAATTAAATTGGGATAATTTTTTCATCAGATCTTATTATGGGAAAATTATTTCAAAGGGTTCTGCTGTCTTTAGGGAAATGCGCTAATTTTAGATCCTGAATGTTTTTCCCTTGAACTGTGAGCAATTGGCCTTGAGTGGCACAGGAAATGGTAACGGGCAGCAGCCAGAGCTGCTGGAAAACAGCTGATGTCTGAGTTTTCGGAGCAAAAGCACAGCTGCAAAATGCTTAAAATTACCAATGTTAAACACAGAGACTGATTTGAGCCAGCTCCTCCACAGATGTAAATCAGTCTGTATCTGTTACTGCGGTGGCATTCCTCTGACTTACACCATTGTAAACTGTCTAGGAAAAAAAAATAATCAAAACATCTTTTCTCAATTGTTTTTCTTCAGCTGAAAATCAAGATGCTGAGTCTTCTTTAATTTTACATAAACTAGCTCTGCTTCATTGGCACTGCTGTCGACTCTGTTGTGACTAGGGAAAAAAAAAAATGTTCATGTTGTCTCATTTTAAATGATCTTCCTTGATTTTTTGGCACTAGTATGATACTCTTAACCAGTGCAGTTGCTGTTGCAAAGAAGTCAGACAATCTACAGGTGGTTATCTTCCTTACAGCTCACAGGTTTCATGGACTTTTATGCATTTAGAAAAAAAAATGTCATCTGGATGTAAAACACTAATTTGGAATGATTTTATAAAATAGCGTAATGAACACTGAATATCTACATCTCACGATGAGTTGTCTACTGCGTAGCTGGAAGTTCTAAAAAGAAGCAGAGAAAAGGCTAGCAGTGGTGCAGAAGACCTAAATTGTCCCCTGATGAGTGTTAGCTGTTGAAGCTGCAGCTGCTAGTGATGCTAATAATGGGTTCGTATTAATTGGTAGGACCAAGGAATACAGGTTTTTACTGAAGGACAGAAAATCAGCGATGCAATGACGGCCACCTGCATATTGAGGATAGAATTTAGCCAGTCAGTGATCTCTCTGTTAAATGTCTAGGAAGAACTAGATAGGGAATGTTCAGATGAGATGCTTTCATACTAAAACATATTCTTAGCTGGAAGTGAAACACTTTAGAAGCAACTTCCCAGCATTTAATTAAATATTTATCAGGAAAAGATTCTCAGCTCCAGAATGGAAAGCGCTCAAGACCAGAGAGAGGGATCTTTAGGTTGGCTGGCCAGCGTACATTTGTCTCTTTTCCCTGTTTTGAAAATTGTCTCCATATAGAATGGATTTTTTTTTCTTTTAATAATAATCTTGAAGTTTCAAAATGTGAAAATAGTTCCTTGGCCAACTGTTCTCAAGAGAGAATAAAACAGATGAGATCTGTGAAACTTGAAGAAGAACCATGATGTTATAACTTGGTCCTTTAGATGAGGAGCACGCTTTAGATATCAGTCTGATTTTTGAGACAAAATTAATTTGCTTTCAATAACAGTGAATAAATAAATACAGTTCTCGGAAAACTGTAGTCTCAGAGAAATAAAGATGTGGGCAAGCGACATCAATTAGCAGATTGAAACAAAATGGAACAAAATGCAAACAAAATGGAGCATTTATTAATCAGAAACCTGGGTGTTACCCTGGCCTCCGTGGGGGAATGGGAAGCAAGTAGCACTGAGAGCAGCAGTAGCTCTTCTTTGAAAAAACATAATGCCTTTCAGTTCGAGGTCATAATTATATTGTTGTTGTTGAGGTTTAAAGCTGTGAAAAACTGCAGTGCTATATATGAAAATTTTCCAAGTGTTGATCTATTCATGCTGAATAATGATGAGTTCAGTTCTTGCTGTGTTTTTTCAAGTATATATTAAACTACCAATAAGAGGCTGTAGGAACTGCTCTTACCAGTGAATAGTTTGTTAAAAATAACCTTGCTTTTTTTTTTTTTTTTCCTAGAGTAGGATTCAAACAGGAATTATTAACTATCTGTGCTGGTTCTTTTTCTCCATCTTTTAAGAGACAGAGTCACAATCTTATGTACCCATACTTGCAGGCACACACCAAGGGTCAAAATGTAATTTTTAGGAACAGCAGATGGAGAATACCAACTCCCTTAGCAAATAACAAAAAGAAATTCTTTAGCAGGTTTTGGAAACCCTGCAAGTCTATCTATTCAGGAAAAATACTGTTAATATGTGTTTGACTCATTAATGAAGATAATACACTGCAACAATCTGAAGAACAGACAACCTGAATGGAACTAGGAAAAGGAAATATTAAAAAATTTTCTAATACAGACACTTAGGACAAGAGTACACTTTCTACTGACTCTTTTAATATTAATTATGTTTCACTTGAAATTCGATATTTAGGTGTTTCACTAATGAGGTTTATCACTGCTTGGAAAGCTGATGTAGACTTGAAAATGTATAGTAAGGATTAAAGCAGAGGAATGTTAATTTGTTTTCTGAAATAGAAAAAAATATCAAATCCTGCTATTTGAGAGGTAAAGCATATCACAGAGTAAAATTCCTTTCTCCTCTTTTTTTTTTTCCTAGTTTGCCACTAGGGGATTTAGTTGAGTTCTGTTTATGACAAATAATTCGTCAATATTTTCTTGAAAATTTTCCTTTGAAGAATGAAGCAGTACTGCTCTGGCAAACTGCTTTGTTGCTTCTGCAGCTGCCAGCTTATTATCTCTCCCTCTTCTCACTTTTCTTAGCAACAAAATACATTTCAAGCTCTTTCGGTCCAAGAGGTTATGTTAGAACAATTTTAATGATCTGCTCTGTTTGACGTCTGTTAAAACTGCATATCCTGAGATTTTCCCATAGACTTCAATAAATGTTGACTTTTTTGGCCACAGTGCTAGTTTATGCAACACAACTTCTCTGGGTGCTTCTCAAGGTGATTTTTAACCTAACCCACTTTCTCTGTGGTTGCCTGTGTGACCCCACCTTTTGGGCACACCTGAGAAGTACGGATGGCTGCTCCGGGGAGAGGGAGCTGCTCAAGCTGCTTCTGCTGCCAAGAATTTGTATGTCAGACAGCGACCTGAGAAATATCTTCGGCACGGATGACAGTAAACACTGTGGCAATTGTTGACCCACCTTAAATCTAGTCTTCTCTCATTCCAGAAAAGTCTTCTTTAAATTCCAAATGATTTATGTTATGATAGCTATCCTACCTGCATGCGTATACTCTTGTATACTAAAATTATCCTGGAGATAAGTTTCACACGTACTTTTTCATGTCAGCAGTGCTTGATGTTATTTCTGCACTATGTGTGTAGAGAAATCCAAGATCCACTGCTCTAAAGGTGTTGCACCTATCTAGTCTACTGTGTATGTAGACTTGATTTCGGAGAGGAAGGGGCTTTTGAGATTCCAGATGAAAGATGATGTACTTCTCACAGTTGTTTTAGGCCTTTGTTTCAGCTCATCTGTTTTTTCCAACTTCAAGCATAGCATTTAGCTTAAATTTAACGCATTTAGCATAGGATCAGACAAAGTCCAGATTTTTTCTTAAGGGACGTTTCAACTGTGCTTTTCCCTTAAATTTTCCACTAGGACATTTCCTAAAGGGGAGCCACTTTCTCCTTCCAGTTCCCCCATGCAGCTCTGCCATATCATCGTCTGTGATTCCCTCAGTACTTGGAAGTGCCTTGGCGATGGGGTGTCACGGTCCACTCGGTGGACTCGTGATGGTTCGTTGAACTCCAGTCCTGAAGTGCAAAAAACAAACGCAAAAACGCCAAAGGGGTTTTGTTTCAATCAATCAGTGTAACTTTATTATGTTGCCCGTAAAGCGGCGTGCGATAGGTGAAAAGAGTGAAGAGGGAAAGAAAAGTTAAAGTAAAAGGAGAGAGAGAGAGAATTATAGCTACCACCACGGATCCAAGGCGTCCCTATGGTCCCAGGTCCGGCGGCGTCCCGTCGGTTCTCCGATCGTCATGATCTCTGGTGGGGAAAGCTTCCCAACTTTGGTTGTTAAGGAGCATCTTTTATGCTGAGCGACACACCTTGCCCCCTCCTCTGTCCCATGGACCACTGCCAACCTCCGCCTCCCTGAACAAGACTTCTGTGCATCCTCAAGGAGGAGTGTCTTAGGGGTGGTTTGCCTTGGAGGCAGGTAGCCTTCGGCTAGGAGGTGTGTTTTTCCTATCATAATTAGGAAAGTTCACCGAAGGTCCAAGTCTTCTTGCCAGTTGCTATGGCAGCAGGTGTGATCCATCTTATTTGTCAGCAACTATGTATGGTTTTATCTCAACCATTACTTTCAGTCCCAAGTAGTGGAGAATAGTATATTGTTTTTCGTGCCTTGACCGTTACTTTCAGTCCCAGGTAGTGGAGAACAGTACACTGCTCTCCGTACCATGCGGTCCTCCCTCTTCGGGTGTTGGCGTCCTTGAATCATCTCCAAGAATCTATTGACAATGTTGAGACATTACTGTCCTTTCGGGCCAACTTTGGACCGATTCTCACACGGGGCACGGTGGGGTCTTGCGCTGTGGGTTGTTTGCCTGAGCCTGTACCCAAAATATTCAGAGGAATCAAGGAAGACATCTACAAAGAAACCTCCAGACCTTGCCACAAGGAACTGGCCTGGTACCATGTTTCAAAGCTCTTTAAATATGCATTGAACCTATTAAAAAATTAGGTAAACAAGCACCTACCTCCATGTCAGAAACCTCTCATTCTGCTTACGCAGCCATTAAAGCAGCTTTCTAGTTTGCTTTCTTTAAAACTACTCTCTTCCTTAAGTTTCAAGTGTAAAAACACTGCCTTGAGATAATACTGTCTTTGGGCAGAAAAAACCTCAAGCATCGGTATGAGGCAACGTGGTCTAAGCTGAATGAAGGACCTCTTTTTAATGTTTTGTGGTGAGTTGCTGTTGGAAGTCTGCAAAGGTTTTATTTAGCTGCTTCTTTTGTGTGCGGAATGAATGAAGTAGAGGCTGTACACTGAAAAAAATAGAGGAAAACTATAAACTCTTTCCAGCCCAGCTTAGAATATTTCTAGATATGAATACAAACAAAGTAGAAATCACAGGGGACTTAGAAATCGGTCCTGGTTCATTCTTTACATATAATATCACCTAGATTCTTAGCAGCAAAAGTACATTTTGGAAGCAGTACTTATATTTTGATGTCCATCCCCATCTAGTGTCTGTGACCGTTATTAGCAAAATCATCCATCTCTATTGTTTCCTTCTGATTCTTTTCACCTCCCCTGCCTCCAGCATAGCACAGAAAAAAAGACTGCTTTTTGCATAGCACTGACTTTCCTCTGCTGGTAAAGGACATTCTTTTTTTAAGGAGTTGCAGTCTTTTGCACTTTTGTGGCTAATATACAAATGCTCCTTTTTTACTCTTCTCCAGGAATTAACAGATCTAGCTACTGAACTAATAATGAACCTCTATCAATGAAATTAATTAAGGTTAGGCAATGTTTGTCCTCAGCCTCTTGCAACTTCTAATACTATGTATCTTAGGTCACCCACAACTTTTCAGAAGGTTGTGCATCAGTACCTCGCATTTGTACAAATGTACAAATGAATTTGTAGCGAATGAACTGACATAAAATATTTTCATGTCCTAGTACTTTTCTTTTTGATTCTTAGATTTATGTAGAAGTCATAATCAATATTTTTATTAACACATTTGAATTTAATGACAATTTAAGGCAAAAGCTAAAATGAAAGTAAAATAAAAATCTTGTACCTTTGAAAAGCTTTATGCCAAGAAAGGTAAAAGCAAATTTGTGTATTCGAGTGTCTGCAAATACAGCAAGACTTGTGCATCTTTAAAGTAAATAACCACACTGTTAAATCATCCAAAAAACGGAACGTATAATTCAAGTTATGCCGAAGGAAAGAAAGATGACATCGATAGCCAATAAAATATTACCATTTGTGATTCTCTTTGATGGATATTTAATGTCAAAACCCACTGTTCCCTCTCACAGAAGTATGAGTTACTTTATCTATATAAAACTGCATTATTGGAACTGGTTTGCAATATTGGAAATAAAATAACATTAAAAGCCAGTGGGACTGGATGTTGGTTGTTTTTTTGGTAATTTTTTTTAAGATTTTTCCCCCAGAAAAAATATTATCTGTCTTTCATGACAGATTTCAATTTTATTTCTATCTTTTTAGGGCAGGAAAAAAGAAAGGATTGTTTGTTCTGTTTTTATATACATCCACTCCACTGCTTTTTATAGAATCGTTGTTGGGTATGGACAATCTCTCTTGTACACCGAGGCATTGTAAACATCTAGAAAATTCAGGAAAGCGTATCTCAGTTAAGGGAAGACAGCAGCTATTATGCATCAAATGCCCTGAAATGAGAATTCTGTTTATTCTTCTTAGTGATTTTGGGTGGCTGTTTACAGCTTCTATAAAATATATTAATCTTTTAGAAGACTTGAGGAAGGATTATAGTACTATTTTTTTTTTTTTAATTTCCTAGTTGTGTCTTTGCCCTCTATTTCAATATTCCACTCTTTTCACAAGCTCCACAATTAAGGATAAAGATTTGCTAGAATCTTTCACTGGAAGCCATAGCCATAAGCTACATTTGTACTCTCTGATTTTCAATTAAATGATAGCTGCTTATTCCACTTATGTCTTCTCAGGCTTGGAATATGCACTCTAAAATTCACTTCTCCATGCTAGCTTCTCATAATCGCTCTGTATTTCCATTCAGCTGTTACTCCTGTGTTCTCATGAGCTTTGCTTTCAGGCATTTTTAAGCTTTGTTATGAAATGAGGGAAAGTCGAATTAAATTGTAAATGAAATATGGAAACTTTCTTGGTATCAGGGTAGAGGGCAATCACTGTACTTCTTGAACAATGTGCCCCCAAAATAATCTTGTATATCTACAAAATGCATCAAAAATTTAAGCTATGGGAAAGAATGAGAAAAAAAAATCTAAGCAAAAGCAAGAGAAAATATGCGTATGAAAAGATGTTGGGAATTAGTGTGCTTAACTCACTCTGAGTAAATAGGAACTCCAGAGAGAGAATAATTATTAATTTCATTCCGTACTTACATTACATCTTCATTCAAACAGAAGTAATGATGGAGATTTAGCTCAGCGAGGTTTTTTTTTACATGAAGAAGTTGTTGTGTAGTCCAAAAGCCCAGGGGAATTTTCTTGGAAAAACTGCCTGAAAAATCAGGTCTAAAATTCTTTTGTTTACTTTAAAGGTTCAATACTGACCAAAACAGATTGGGAGAACTGACTTGCCATTAAAATGCTGGATTTTCTCAAAACCTTTTGCCAGGTGGACAAATCTTCAAGAGTCTTGGGATCTAGTTTGCAATAAAAAATCTTTACTGTTCATGAGATTATCTTTTCTGGCTAAATGGAGTTCACTTCCCCCTCACCCCCCTTAATTTCTCCTATTTTCTTATTTAATGTAGTAATGGTGTGACTTTTTTCATCATAGGTGCAGCCAATTTGTAAATATGGAACCAGCTGAGCATGGTGAAATAAAGAGGGTGATGAGCTTTTTAGTATGCCTGATATAGTCCTTATTATATTTGGAAGAGCTCACACTTGGGTGAAATACAGAGTTTACTGTTAGGTAATATTGGCAATCAAAGGTATAATGTTCATGCTCTGTGTAATTTACACTGAAAGAGAGCATCTAGGAACATTGTAGCTTTTGGAAGAGAGTGTCATCCCTTTTTTTTGTAAATGCTGGAAATATGGGTTCTCCGTTGCCCTTCCTCTCCTCTCCACCCACTGAGCTTTCAGTAGTGTTTAAGATGCAATCAGCATTAGTTTCCAGGCATGACTCTGAAAGCTCTCCTTTTTGTGTTTTATTATAAGGAATAGTTTTATCCATAACATAGCAGTGAAGTTTCATATAAGCAAGATGTAAATGTATTTTGGGAAGCCTCAGAGGTTTCACAAGGCTGGCATTCTGCAGAGATTCTCTCTACACCCGTTGAAGGACAAACAAAAGAGAGGTGTGTGTTTATAGCAGATTGCAAGGTTTTCGAGCACCCTTCCTCAGGATAACCTTAGAGTTGAATAGCAAGATTTGCACCCTTAAAATGGCACAGAGCTTGATTTGCTGTTTATACGCTTTTATGGATATTGGCTATTTGGCGTATATTGGAATGTGATCATTGACTTCTGAAACAAGGGATAAAATAACCTGAGGATTAGTAGAATGCAACACTACTTCAAAGATTTCAGACCACATCCTCCCAAGACATAAGCACATTCTTAATTTTGCTTGTAGTAGTTTGGAAAAACATGGTTAAGCTGGTGTAGGACCACAGCATGGACAAGCATGTTTAATTGCTTATGCTACACTGTCCTTTGTTAATATTGTGTTCTTTCTGAATTACTCTGGATTTGAGCTATTGAAATCTGCAAGGCTCACCAGAAAGTGAATAATTAGCACTCATAGTCATTACCAGTACCATTGCCATTTGTATGTGAAATCTTTGCTGTAAGTAATTTTATTAAGTTGCTGGGTTTTATTAAATTTTTGCGATCCTCTAATGAGTTATCCTTGAGAATTCACAGATCAACATGGTTAAATATCTGTTTTGGAAACTGTATCTTGCCTGTCTTTGTTTCAACTGCACTTCAACTGATGTTTATCCTTTCTTACATTGACAGGCAGTGTGAAAAATTTTTCCTCTGCTGCAGATGATGACAAAGTTCACTTTGACTTTAAGTGTTATCAGTGACCTCAATGATGTGAAAATTTTACTTAGTAAGTTTTACCTTTTTTACACCGTAATTATAGACATGTTAAGAAACAAAAAATCCATAACACATTTTTTTAACCCTGTTGACCTCAAAAAAACCATCATAAAATAAGAAAGGAATAGTGTATTACCTGGAATAAACCAAATTAATTGAGACAGAATTAAGTATTTTTTAATTTTATTTAAACCTACTTGAAAAGAGAACGAAATAGACATCCTCAACAATAAATAGAAGTGAGGAATGAAAGGAAAACTAAGAAAAATAATTGAGCTTTCAAATGTGTGTATCAGTATAGAAGGAGGAAGTGCTCTGGTTTGTGTGATTTCTGCCAGGAATGCAGTAGCGTATCTGAGGTACTTTGGTAACTCTGCCTGACTCTCACTAGCATCTGATAAGGAGAAAAGGACGCAGACCTGTCAGTGTTGCCATTTAAAGACAGAGTTGACTGATTCACTCAGTGCTGAAGCTCTTCAGCAGCCTCAGAAGTGATTTTCCTTGGAATGGCTTTAATTGAGAAGACTCTGACCAATTTCCAGTAAAATCTCAGTAGAATTTTTTTCATGACAGACACAATATTTTTTGGGGAAAAAATAATAGTTCTTACACACCCTCTTTGACTTGTTCAGCTCTCATCATGTAAGGAGATAGGTGACATAAGAGATTTGTGATTTTTCCCAGACATGCAATTTATCCGACTTGGAGAACAAGAGCTTATAAAAATCAGTATCTCAAAGAACTACGTGACAGCTATAACAGAATTTGTTTTCTTTGATACTGCTGTTACACTGGAACTTCTTGGAGTTCAACTCAACTCCAGGAGGATCCAGAAAAAGGTAAGGATTGGGTTTTCCCAGTTACCATTTTAAGATCTCACACCTCAAATGTGGTCAGGGTACCAGTTACTTTTTTTTCCTAAAGCTAGAAGCCAAGCGAATGAGTCACTTACAGAAGTTCAAATGTAACAAAGGTCTAAATTAAAACCTTATATACATCTACAAAATACAGACATAGTATTACAGACAAAATGTAGATAACCATAGAATCTCTTTCCATGATGCTCACTGCAACACATGGAAAAGCCCACATAGCTTCAGTTGAAATTTAGGATTATGGCAGGGAAAATTAACTCCAAATTGTTCTGGCTTTTTGATCATTTCTGCTGATCTAACTCTAAAAATGAGCAAATCTAAGTTAAAACGCAAGAAATACCCAATGCTTTTTATCCTCAGTGCAATTTTAGATGGAATGTACCCCAAGAATGAACTGTGGTGAAAATCATCATAATCAATAAATCAACTAATCAAGAAGATTAAAAAAAATTGTGCTGTCTTCTGTACTTAAAATATCTACTAGGCCATATTCTGAAACCTTGTTTAGAGTATGTAAATAACTTGAGGGAAGAAAATTGAGAGAAGTGGTAGAGGGAGGAGGTGTTTCAACAGAACGGAGGGAAGTGAAAAGCTCAGGGAAGCACTCTGGAGAAAGCAGAGATCACATTAAATTAAGAAAATATTCTAGATCTATGCGGTCTGTTTATAATGCATATATGATTTAGTCTTAGCCTTTGCATTTGACAAGGAAGATCTGCTGACGGAGTCAAATTCTGTCTACAGCAGGACTTGATCTGTGGTCAAGCAGAGACACCGTGAATAATCCTCTGTGGATAATTACTGAATAGTTTGCATTTATTTGATAACTGCTCTGTTTGCCACACCTGGTGCTCCACATGCTTGACTGATGCCTGAGTTAGAAAGATCAATGAACATGCAGAAAACCACAGGGGCTGTTAAGTGTTGAATAGAGCCTGTAGACTTCACAGTTGGTTAACTGAGATAATTTCCCCAATTTCCAGATAAATCAGTACAGTCAGTAGTAAATTTTTGGGACACAAATGTCTAGGGTTTTCCCTCTCTCTCTCTCCTCATTTTCTCATTTCTTTCCATCTTATTTTTTCGTTTATTTTTATCTCATTCTTTGGATGCAAACCCTGGATTGTACAGAATGCTCTTTTCTTATTCCTGTAACTGTTGGCCTGTGTGCCCATCAACTGTATCTTTTACATAATTTAGGTATATGTGGACTTTCATATTCCTAAGGTTAATTTAAAGGAGATAAGAATTTTCATATGACCATTTTGGGATCTGATGCTTAAAAGTTACTTTCAGAACCCAGAAGGGTAAAAGTAGGAGCAGAAAAGGATGAGTTGTGTTGTTTTGTGCCTCTCCCAAGTTATTCTTTGGATTGAATCCTAGTAGACTGATGTTTGTGGGTTTTTTTTTTCCAGATTTCTCCCTGGTAATTTTCCTCCTGTATGTTAATTAAAACCAACCTAATTCGTGCCCTCACATGATTTACAGTCCTACTGCTCATTGTAAAGTGTCTTCTTGTTTTCACATGTATTGAGAATATTTTTACATGTATGAGTCAACTTTACTTAGTGGAATGCCTCTTGAAAGTCTGCCACATATTAATACTGGAAAGCAACCTGTACTCCATTGAAACAAAGCCCCAAGACTGGTGATTATAATGCTTGGAGATTGCTGTTTATAATCCATGGCCGTTGTCTTGGAAATCCTAATAATTTTATTTTTCATGCAATAGATTTGGGCTGAATATATTTTTTGAGTCTGAGTAATTGCATGTATATGCAATATGACTACTTTCAATGCTTACTTGAAATGCACTTCTGAGAATGTAATTTTGATTTTGCCATTTGTGTCTATTCAGATATAGCCTATAATTTTTAAGCACTTAATTTTTTATATTCTTTGTGGATATAAAGTAATATAGTTTTATTTCTGTTGCTGAGATCCAAGAATAATCATGTTATTATGCGTCAGAGATTTACATTGGTCTATTTCCACAGGATGACTCAAACAGCTTACATTAAGGAAGTGGGATAAATCTATCTAAAAAATGCTCATGTGAGTTCAGAAATGAAATTCTGTTTTACAGTAGTGAATTAGGTACTTGAGAGTCAAGTTTCACTGGAAGTCAATGGGATGTATTCGGTACAAGCACTTAAGTACTTTTGAAAACTTTCACATGTCCTATTTGTGTCATGCTCCAAATTTCCTATGATCAGGTGTTGTCACTGGATGTGGTAGGTGCTGACGGGTAAGCGCACAAGGTTGAACAGGAAGAGTTACAACTATGTTGTATTTGTGGTGCAAATGTAACCGATGATAGAGCACCGCTCCAAAATATCTGACACTGAGCAGACTTGTTTTCAGTTGAAGTGTTCCTTGCAACCTTTGATGTTGCGCCCCCCTCCCCCCCAGTTTCTTTCATCCAGATAGTTCAGGTATTCTACAAGGAGTAATCTGACTCGTCTAATTTTAAACTCTCCAAACTATACACCATACAATTTGTTTGTTCTTAAATATTTCCAGATCTCATAAGGAACTGGTCTCTTTGCATGAATGTAAAATATTTTTTACTTTTTTTCCAGTGGAAAGGATCTACTTTTAGAGCTCTGGCAAACGTTTTTTGTCTCCGTACTGCGACGTATGAACATAGCAATGTATTCTGTAGTGGACCTTTTTCAGTAGCGACAATGTCTCAATGTGCTTTAAGCATTATGTAGCTTTCATAAGTGTTTCGATTTTCAGAATGAAATACTCTAGCAGGCACTAATTAAGTCATTCCAAAATGCCTTCTGAAAGCTTAATGTTTTGATGGTACTATCACTTTTCAACTTGTATTTTGAAGACTAAGAGATTATGTAAGAGTACAGGTTTTTTAGTAACCTGAATCTTGGCAATCCATGGGAGTTGTCTACCTATACTCTTTAGACTGAGATACAGGATAGAAGGATTGTAAGTTTAATATTTCTACTAGACAAAAAAAAAAAATTGTATATATATATCAAGGAAGATTCCCTTGCAGCTTTCTATAAAACTGAAAATGAAAGTGTATAGAAGAACAGAAAGGCAATTGTTCACTTGCCAATATTGTACAAGATTTTCACAAAACATTGGTGACATTCCCATGAATAGTCAACTTCATAAGCAGAAGTTATTCAGAAATATTTCAATGCTTTATGTCTAACAAAGCTGAATACTAGTAGTGACATACAAGCAATTTGGTTAGATGAGGGGACAGCCTCCCTCAGAAAAGCCCTGCTCTTTGTGTAAGATCTTAGCAGCCTTGAATCTAAGTATAAAAAAAAAAAAAATTAAAAAATCAAGAATGTTATATAATTTTGGAAATGTTATTGGAAATATTCTTTTTGATGGCTGTTTTTTATGTTTGCAATTTTAGTTGTATCTGACAAGGTTAAAAAAGAGATCAAAAGGAATACAAGATGTAAGCTTAGGTTATATGTGACCTTAATGCAAAAGAGCATAGTGGGCAGGAAAGAATGCTAGATTTGGATGTGTGTATTTCTCTGGACGTGCAGGGATACATGTTGTTGCAGGATACACTGCTGCAGCAATGTTATGTGTTAATCAATGCAATAAATGAAATCATAACTGAGAGAACCCTTTTCTCCTTAAGGAATTTAGCTACTATTCTTTTAAATAATTTTAGAAGCCTATTTTCCTGCATTACTTGAAGTTACATACACCTATCTTGCCAAAATCTCCATGCATCGAAATTAATAATGTGATTAGGCTTAAGTAAGTGTTTTAGTCCTGGGAGAAAATGGACCTTCCTGACTTCTGTGAGAAGTATACTGGGTTTATATTTCCACTAGCAAAGCGTAATGGAATAATTTGATGACTAGTCCTTACAGTTTTCTTCCCATGTCTCTGTCACAAACGGTAAATCCTAGACCTGCATATATCAGCACAAACAATAGCTGTACTATCCATTTTTGCCTGAGTCTAAACTAAGTTTATGTTCAAATTTTATTTTGTTTACATAAAAAATGTTTGATGGAATTATTTCTGCGAATAAGGTTATGCATGTTTACAGAGTGAACATTTTACTTTGGCACAGTTCTACTTAAATGCATAGCTGTGCAAGTGCCTGATCCAAAATCCAATGCTGCAAGGGGCAAAACTCCCATAGACTTCGATAGCTTTTGGATCAAGCTTGGACAGAAGCTTTGAGTGTGCTTCTTACACAGGTTTTTAAGTTGAGAGTTTGACTTAAGTCCACTGGCTGTAGTTTAAATGTAGTTTTAACAATCAAAGTGAAACACAGACCTCAGTAGCAATTTGCCATTTTTTTTTTAGTTCAAGCCAGAGGTTCATCCATGACATTACAGCACTAATCCTTTCCTTGGGTGAAAATAAGGTGGATATCACAGGCAACGCTTGCAAGAAGTAAGCTTTGTTGCAACAGTCACAGCAAGGGTGAACCCTGACTTTTTCTGTTTCAGTTAATTCTGTAATTCAGGATTTTTATTTTTGAATCACATATTTTGACTTCAATTTCCCACTAGTTTGAACTTCATATATAGGATTGAGTTTGCGTCCTTCTTGTTAATTTTTGAGATATGAAGGAAGAAAAAAATAGTATAATTAGAAAATTGCTATATACTCTGGATAATGTATTTTAGCATGGACAAAACAGTTATCCAGTGATGCTTCATTTAATCCAGTACAGAAGTGGTGCACATAACATGAACACACTTGTGGCTAGACACTGGCTGTCCGTTTGCATCACATCTGCACTCATTTCTTTCTTTCTCTGGTATCCAAGACGAAGAACTTCAGCTGTTCCAAGCTGTAATAACCAGTTATGCAGATCATTCATTATGCTCAAAGTCTTACTGCGGGCCAAAAAATGCTTACATCTTGTAAGCAAAGCCAAGAAATTGGTGTTAGTGTGGTTGAAGTCATAAAGATTTAATCAAAAAATTATTAGCCCCTAACTAGTTGTTTATAACCCTAGAGTCTCCAGTATCATCCTGGACCTGAAGCGTGTATTCTTACATACCTGGTTGAGAAGAAACTTTATGTAGCCAGCCTGTTGTTTAAAATCATGTGTATTTGTCACATTTGGAGGTGCAGGTGTTGGAGACCGTGCAACTTTATGCACCAAGGCAAGGTGCATTTAATGCTGAATTGCACATCAGTATGCAATTGGTACGTGTAGCTTTAATCAGAAAGTAAAATGTTGAAATTGTTGCTGAAATAGCTAATTGTAGAAGAAATGTGCGGTCTGCAAAATGAAGGAAGCACCAGTTAGAAACAAAACCAAAGAAGAATCAGCAAAATTCCAGTTTTGTGAAAAAACAGGTAGAAGTCTAGTCAAAAGTCCACATGACTGCTGATGACTTCAGACCTATTGCACTTCAGGAACAGCTCTTTGGGCAGACAGAGTCTCAGAAAGGGATGGTGTGACTAGTAGCCTTTCTTGTCTTCCCCAGCCAGAGAAAGCAGAGACCTAATTTCAAGTGGTTCAGAATGGGCAAAACCTTTCTTACCAGCTCACAAAGAGGTTACATGCGATGTGCTGTGGTCCCTGCAATGGTGTCTAACCTGGTTGACCTGGACAGTTGCAGTACAGGTTTGGCCAAAAAAGACTTATTGCAAAAATTCTTCAGATGGTGAATGTTTAAAGCAGATTACACAGCTCAGGGTTGTGACCAGGCCATATTAAAACAATCTGCACATACTTCCTATGTAAAAAACCCCACAGCTTCTCAAGTATTATATAAAATGATCTTAATAGCTTTTTAATGTTACCAATTATCTCCTTTCTATGAAATATGGCTTCTTTGATCATGGGGAGGTTTACA
>NW_009620363.1:0-466 GCF_000690535.1 Cariama cristata
TAGAGATCTGTCTATACCACCTGACAGGAATTTGCACTGTGTTGTTTTCCTGTTCATCATGCTTAAGAGTAAAGTAAGTCATCGCCTCAACTTTGTGGTAGTATTTGGATAAAATAACTAGATAAAATAGTGCAAGTGTTGTTTCCTTATAAGAGGAGAGCATGTCAACTTTATACAGATATATTCAACTTCCAACATGGACATATACTATAGTACTCTGCAGCTGGCATGTATTCCATTCTAGCTTATTCTGGAAAAGCATTTGCTGTTCTTTTACACTTCTTGTGCCATCTCACCTCACAAAAGCCTAGAGAAGTCTTGCTGCCTAAACCTCTAAAACTATCTTACCATGCCAGTGGAGATACTTCAGGGCTTCTACTGCAGAGCGAACTTTGCATTGGCCGTTCCTCACCACACCATGAGACAAAGACCTTTTCAAAACTGCATGCAGCATTAGAAGAACAAA